>NC_085857.1:52359504-52362004 GCF_034702125.1 Engraulis encrasicolus
TACTAAAATACAACCCTTTTATCCAAGGCGACTTACCTTAGAGGGTATTGGTTGCCCTCCCTGGAGCAATGTGGAGTTCTGTCCCTTGCTCAAGGACCCCTCAGCCATAGGGAGGGAGATATGGAATGGAAAGCTGGGATTCAAACCGGTAACCCTGTGTTCTAAAGCCCATCTCCTTAACCATTAGGCCATAACACACCCAATCCTTTCCCATATCTCATTCCATATCTCACTTTCCTGTCTCTTTTAACTCGCCCATCCGTGTAAACGCGAAAGCCCAGCACATTTGAAAAGGAAACAATAAGAAAAGAAAAAGGAAAAGGAAATGACATGAAGTGAATAGTGATGACTGAAAAGGATATAAAAGTAGAGCAGAGGGGCAGAGAGAGTAAGCAAAACACATAAAGAAAGGACAATGGAGTGAGGAAGAGGGGGAGGAGAGGAGAAGAGGAGGAGAGGAGGGGAATAATAATAGTAATAAAACGTTAAACTGTGCAAAAAAAACCAACCCAAGGGAAAGAAGAAGAGGAGGGGAGAGTTGAGCAGATGTGATTGGAGGGATACAAGATAAGTACGCAAAGGAGAAAAGAGTAAGAGAAGGAGAGAGGAGGAAGAATAAAACAACTTCATGAGAATAGTGGGAAAGGGGGAAGTATAAAAAAGTAGTTACAAGGTTACAGGAGGGGAGTTTTTCTCAGTTGGTTTTGTACATTTCTCGAATCTCTCGCAATTTGCAAAACACCATATTCATTCTCAAAACAGCTTCAACAAATGGCAAAACACTATGGGTGACCTGCAAAACCAAGTCTCTTACTCAAAACCCTTAGTTTGTCTTTCAAAAGCAAGTTTTTGTGTCAATGAACGGGTCAGTGCCAGCAGAATGGTTAGTCATTGTGTCATAGTGTATGGGCAAGCTAGTCAAATCGATTTGTCATGTTGTCAATTGACTAGTACACTCTTGAGGATCTTTTCTGAAGCAAAATGTTGTTTAGATTGGGAAATGTTGTAAATTCGACTTTATATTACATTGATCACATAAGATTGTACTGTATATACATTTAGAGCATTTATTGACAGGTTTTCTCATTGCAAAATAGAAAAAATAGCCTACTCTGGTTGAGGTGTCAAAATGCACCCTTTAGCACCCCTTTTTACTTGTCTTGTAGGCCCATGTGAAAAGAATATAGAACTGTAAAGCAAAATAAATTTGAAACAATACACTGATACTGTAAGGGAAATATTGTAATTTTGCGTGGAGCGTAATTATAAAGGGCACATGAGGCATAGAGTAATATAATGCAGTACAGTGCCTATTGTTCTATTGCATGCCTGTTTTCTCTATCCCTTTGCCTTTGATGAGAGAGAGTCAATATTTACCTGTGAGCAATTTACCAATTCAGATCACATTCATAGACAAAAATCCAATGGAAATTATACAGTGCTTAACACATTATGACAGTTCGGAAATCATTTTGCATGTCAAGACTTATACTATGACCTAGGGCCTAAATATTTTTCATGTATTCAGTGACAAAGCTTTTTGAGTGGTATGACAAAAGCAATTGATAATGTACGAAATCACTGAGAATTGTACACAACCATGGCATGGTGGACGAAAGCATTTTCTATATGCCGAAAACAATGAGAAACTGATTTTATCATGTGCACAGGTAACAGCAGGAAATCACAATTGAACAAAGACTTTTGAGAATCATTATTCTGTTGTGCGAAATGTACAAAACAAATTGAGAAAAACTGTAAGTTGTAAAGCAGCTCTCAAGATGAAATGGATGGATAGGAGAGAATAGCAAGAGGAAAGAATTGTGGAGAGGATAGGAGAGGAGAGGAGAGGAAAGGAGAGGAGAGGAGAGGAGAGGAGAACGGAGAGGATAGGAGAGGAGAGGAGAGGAAAGGAGAAAAATTGGGAGGAAACAAAATAGATGTAGAGGAGAGGGGAGCAGTTGATTGGAAGGGAAGGTTCCAGGAGAAATGGAGTGGAAAGCAGATGACATAATGAGAGGAGAACAGAGCAGAGAAAACAAAGCAGATAGAAAGATAAGTAAGCAGAGGAGAGGAGAAGATGAGAAGAGAGGAGGGGAGGGGAGGAGAGGAGAGGAGAGGAGAGGAGAGGAGAGGGGAGGAGAGGAGAGGATGAGGAGAGGAGAGGATGAAGAGAGGAGGGGAGGGGAGGAGAGGAGAGGAGAGGAGAGGAGAGGAGAAGAGAGGAGAGGAGAGGAGAGGGGAAGAGAGGAGAGGAGACGAGAGGAGAGGAGAGGAGAGGAGAGGAGAGGAGAGGAGAGGAGAGGAGAGGAGAGGAAGGGCGGCAATAAAACCAAGCCAAGGTTATAAGGGCAACAGTAAAGACAATAGGGAAAGGAAAGGAGTAATCGTAATGACATTAAATTAACGGATAGAGCAGCTTTGAAAGGTAGATGAAAGAGTGACAGTGGGGGGGTGGAAAGGAGAGCAGAGTAGATGAGAGTGAAAAGAGAGAAGAAGG
>NC_085857.1:52376433-52508933 GCF_034702125.1 Engraulis encrasicolus
GGATGAATAACAGCTGAGCAAATTTAGTGGGTGATAGACACCAACCCATGGTAACTCCAGGGGTGGGACATTGAAAACATGCATGTGACCAAAAAACAGCCAGAAAGGATGGAAAAAGAGAGATAGACTGTGCCACCACCTACAGGATAACTCTGTTTTGGGGCTTGTTTATATTACCTTTACCATTTCTACCCACTATTTGCTAAATTTGTATAACAGTAGTCAAATAGACTTGCAATGTTGCTTCCTAACTGGACAGGCTGATATCACAAAAGTGATCCACACTGATCATTGTGACATAAAAGAGACAATGCGTTTACCCCTTTGCGCAGAGCCTATGTTTTCACCTTATTGTCCTCAAAATTGTAATGACCAAGTCTTAATCTCTTATCTAAGGCTCTCATATCAATGTTGTTATGATGTAGTTGAGTCATTCCAGCAAAGTCTGATTGGGTCTGAACTGATCATGGAATGTATATGGGCACATCTGTACAAAGAGGCTATATTCCATGATCATTTCACATTACCGTATTTTTAAGCAATTTTGATTACTTTAACCCTCAATATAACCTAGAAATAAGATATTGCATTGTGTAAAATATTGGCATACCACATAAGTAGCCATTTAAGTGCCCTTAGTTAACTTTCTACACTGAAACATCAAAAATAGGCATTTTAAACCATTTTCGTGACCTTTGACCTTAAGTAGGACTGACACTACACATTTTGCTGCTCACTTACAGTATGGCATGGTACATGAAATACCATTCAATAGCCCAGCATGAACATATTTCTATTCTGCACTCCATAAAAGATGGGGAACCATGGAAAAATGGCAGAAAATAGGCATTTGAGACCATATTGATGACCTTTGACCTTGAATGTGACCTTGACATTTGACTTTTTTTTTCTCAACGTACACCTCCAGCATGGCATGCCACATGAAATGCCATTAGATGAATCAGCATGGACATATTTTTACTCTGTAAACTCATAAAACTCATAAAACATTGGGAACTATAGATAATTGGCACAAAAACAGGCGTTTTTTGGGGTTTAAAAGTAATTTCTGGGGTAGGGGGGGAGGTTTTCGGGCTTGATTTTTAAAATGTTTACATCCATGTATTCCTAAGACATGGTAGCATTAGAAAATCTGGGCTAAAGTTGAATCTGAACATTTTCATCAAATAACACCCCTCCCTAATGTCAGCACACACACACACACACACACACGCAGACACACATGCACGTACACGTACACAAAGCACAGGAGAGTAGCGAGAGTGAGGAAAACACACACACAGACGCAGAGACAAAAGCATGCACACACACATTCTACTTCTTTATTTGGATCCAATCCAAACTTGGCTTAAAAGAGTCTCATACAGCACTAAAATAATTTGTTCATGATAAAGGATAAAGATGGCACCTGTGTTTCCAGATGAACAGGCTCCCAATGATCCAAGATACTGAACAGAGTTCTGTGAATTGATTGACCCTTCTTTTTGATAGTCCACAGATCTGTAGATACACATTTTATGCGCATGGCCCAAACTGCAAAAAATTAGCACACTTACTTTGCAGAAGTAAATGGCGTTGTTAAGAGCAGTAAGCTTACACAGTGTTTGGTATTTTCATAACACCACTCCTTTTTCTATGTTATCGTCAGCAGTTACGGCGTGTGTCCAGACGTGTTTTGTTGTGGTCCAGTCTCACTGGTGTGTGTGTGTGTGTGTGCGTGTGTGTTTGTGTGTGTGTGTGTGTGTGTGTGTGTGTGTGTGTGTGTGTGTGTGTGTGTGTGTGTGTGTGTGTGTGTGTGTGTGTGTGTGTGTGTGTGTGTGTGTTTGTGTGTGTGTTTGTGTGTGTGTGTGTGTGTGTGTGTGTGTGTGTGCGTGTGCGTGTGCGTGTGCGTGTGCGTGTGTGTTTAGATGTGTTCTGCTGTGGTCCAGTTCCACTGAAGGCAATAAAGGAAGGGCAGCTGGACAAGAAATATGATGCCCCATTCGTGTTCGCCGAGGTGAGTGTGTCTGTGTACGTGTGTGTTTACATGCTTAAGCGTGTGTGTGTGTGTGTGTGTGTGTGTGTGTGTGTGTGTGTGTGTGTGTGTGCGTGTGTATCTGCGTGCGTACAGAGCGCTTGCACATTTTGCGTCTGTTTGTGTGAGTGCATCCATGTGTCCTTGCGTGCGCGTGTGTGTGTGTGTGTGTGTATGTGTCTGTGTGTGTGTGAAGGAGAACACCACGGTGAAAACATTCATGCATCCTTAATGCGTGTAGCGTGTGTGTGTGTGTGTGCTTAGGTGCGCACGTGTGTGTGTGTGTAATGTGTGTAATGTGTGTGCATGCGTGCATGCGTGTTTCTGTGTCTGTGTGATGTGTATGCGTGTGTGCGTGTTTGTGATCTCCGATCTGTGTGTTTGTTTTGTATGTGTGTATAACGTGTGTGTGTGTGTATGTGTGTGTACAGGTGAATGCTGATGTGAAGACCTTCATGCGTCGTCCTGACGGCTCCACTGATGAGGTGATCAGCTCAGCTTTCATTGGCCAGCGCATCTCCACCAAGAGTGTGGCCAGCGACCTGAGAGAAGACATCACACACCTCTACAAATACCCTGAAGGTGTGCACGAAAGCACGCCACGCACACACTTACACACAAACAAACACACACACGCACAAACACACAGGGCCATGCATACTGAACAAACTGTGTGTGTGTGTGTGTGTGTGTGTGTGTGTGTGTGTGTGTGTGTGTGTGTGTGTGTGTGTGTTACATCAGGTTCTCAGGAGGAGCGAGATTCCTTCAAGAGAGCAGAGCACCTGAACAAACTGCAGCAGGACAAAGAAGTCGGGCTGGACGTCAAAATCAAAGTAAGTGCGTCAGGGGGTTATTTTTTGTACTTTTGTTGTTTGCTGTTGTTTTGTACATGTGTTCTTAATGAAAAATAATGATAATATTAGGAAGTTAAGATCCTGGCACTACCTGCAATAATGTGGTAGCATGAGTGTGCGAGAGCTAAATGTTGAATCGAAATGTGCATGGGACTCAGCTTCCCTTCTGTCTCGGAGCCGCGTCAAGCAGAGCCGCATGGCAGACAAGGTCGGTCGCCTCCAAGCGTCCAGTAGTGGGGAAAAATCCCAGACAAGAACAAAGTCACAGTAAAATCCTGAGGTAGGCTACCCGACGGAGAGTGTTCCAAAACCCGCTCCGACTCCGGCTAACTTCCTGCTCGCCACTCGCTCCGCTGTAGCCGACTGTCCAAGTCCGCAGGACCCCTCTGACCTCTGCGTAACCCCTTTTATAGTTCCGAGGACACGAAGATCAAGTGGCGTCCTCATGTGGTGTGGACGTGTTAGTGTGCTGTCTAACCTAAATGCATAATCCTAATAATAATAATAATAATAATAATAATAATAATAATAATAATTGGTGGTTTTACAAAAAGACATGAGGTAATGGGAAGAGAGAGGGGTCTGTAGTTTCTCATGTATTTACTTCTGTCATTGCCTCCCATTTCAGGCTTTATGCATTTATATTTTTGGACTGCAGTGAATCGTGACATTGTAAAATATGTCATGTACTCTGTATGTTTGTGTGTGTGTGCGCATGCGTGTGTGCGTGCGGGCGTGCGTGTATGTGTGTAGAATTATTGTGTCTGTGTGACACCAGCATTTATATACATGACTTCTAATTTTTTGTTTTCCCCTGACTGCGCGAAACTAACTGCGCACAACTCAACCTCTGATTGTTGGAAACCGCTGTCGGTCAAAACATTAGATCAGGTGGTTGGCTGCCAGTGTCTCTCGCCCCTCCTCACAATATCATGTTTACAAAGATGGTGAACCCATGTATATTAGTGGTGTGGATCGGCACTGCCCTCATGATCCGATTCAATCACGATTCGGGAGGTAGTAGATCCGATTTGATTCGATTCTATTAGATCCAATCCGATCCGATTCAATTCTACAATGCATTGCAATGCATTACATTTCTACTGAACGCAAAGCAAATGTTTAATCAGCCATGATGAGGCAATACAAGTAGTCAGATACTGAGCAACAATTTATTGGCTGTTTTCTGTATCAGTCTGTATCAGTCTTGCAATGTTTTGAAGTGCTTTTATTTAATTTAACATTCATTTGCTCCTGAAATATCCATGGAAGTAATTGAAACTTTAAAAAAAATTGCTGGATCGATTCTGGAACTTGCCGGATCGATTCTGGATCGTCCATGCCCCGCATCGATTCGGATCGCCGAATCGATCATTGTTGACACCACTAATGTATATGGTATGTGGTTGACTGCCAGTGTCTCGCTCTCTCGCCTCCTCACAATATCGTGTTTACAAAGATGGTGAACCCATATATATGGGGTGCATTCCAATATGTGACCTCCTCCACTTGCCTCCTCCACTTGCTTCTCGTCATGATGACATCACTGACAACAGCATTATATTTCAATATCTTGCAAAAGCTCAATTGTAAAGTCTTTTTCTCATTTGCAATTGGGATGGTGAATGAAAAACAGTCCCTCAAAAGTTGTTGTGGCGAGGCTGACAGCTGGGAAACTTTATCGTTTTCTCCACGGAGGAGGGGCCAGGAGGCGGGACGAGGAGACAAGCACAAGTGGAGGAGGCAAGGACACATATTGGGATGCACTCATGGTATGTGCATGTTTGTCATCCCCAGGTGAGTAAGGAGATGCGTAAAGGCTGCGACTTTGACGTGTTTGCCATCGTCAAGAACAACACGTCCATGGAGAAGAAGTGCCGCCTCATCTTCGCCTCGCGCGCCGCCTCCTACAGCGGCATTCTGGGAAAAGACTGCGGATACAAGGACCTGTTGAACATCGAGCTGCCACCAGGCGGAGGTAGAGATGCCTCTGTGTGTGTGTGTGTGTGTGTGTGTGTGTGTGTGTGTGTGTGTGTGTGTGTGTGTGTGTGTGTGTGTGTGTGTGTGTGTGTGTGTGTGTGTGTGTGTGTGTGTGTGTGTGTGTGTGTGTGTGTGTGTGTGTGTGGTGTGTGTGTGTGAGAGAGAGAGAGAGAGAGAGAGAGAGAGAGAGAGAGAGAGAGAGAGAGAGTGAATGTGTGGTGTGCATTGTAATACATAACATAATATGTATGGTGGAAGAGAGCATAGTGTGTTTGTGGTAGTGTGCATATCAATGTGCACAGTTTACTAACACAGTCTCTGCAGCCCAATTCCCTATGCTAGCCCCCCTCCCCTCTCCCCCCTTCTCTCTTTCGGCTCTCTAGGGACCACTAACATGACCTCTGAAGTGCTCGATGTCCAGTAGTTTATCATACGCCCCGCAACGTTTACATTGTGTAAGCTTTAAGCAGAGATTCTCAGAGATTCTTAAAGTATAGAGATATGCCAACATAATAGGTTTCTATGGGCACCTAACATGACCAGGTTCCGGTCTGCCTAAAGGGGCGTGACTTAGGTGCCCCATGCTCCTAGCATTGAATAGAACAGTCCTTAGGTCTGTCTAAAGGGGGATTTCCCCCCCAATAATAGAACCCGGAAACAATGGGCCAATGGAACCTCTCTCTCTCTACTCTCTCTGCTTTAAGTGCTCCATTTACAATGTTTTTGCTGTGTCTGGTTTTGAGGTATGAGTAGTAGGCGTGTGTATGTGTGTATCAGAGAGGGAGTCTATTCCGAGCGGTCGGTTCCCTTACGGCTGTGCTACAGCAAGTACTGCACCTCCCTGATGGAGGATAACGTGTGTGTGTGTGTGTGTGTGTGTGTGTGCGTGTGTGTATGCATGTATGTGTCTGTGTGTGTGTGAGTGAGTGAGTGCATGTGAGTGTGTGTGTGTGTGTGTCTGTGTCTGTGTGTGTGTGTGTGTGTGTGTGCGTGTGTGTGTTTGTCTGTGTGTAAGTGTTCGTGTGTGTGTGTGTGTGTGTGTGTGTGTGTGTGTGTGTCTGTCTGTGTCTGTGTGTGTCTGTGTGTCTGTGTGCGTGTGTGCGTATATGTATCTCCTTACAGAGCGTACCGTTCCCTTACGTCTTAACTACAGCAAGTACTGTAACTCCCTGATGGAGGACAACTTGATCCGACTGCTGGCCCTCCTGGTTGACCGCGGAACCGGAGACATGATCCTCACCATCCGGAACATCGTACTGGAGAACCCACAGATACAGATTCGGGTATGACCAGAAGTCTGAGATATCCAATCATTTTAGTAAAGTAAACTTAAAGGTATACACTGTGCAAGATTTTCAGTTCAAATTCTAAGCATTCATTATGACTGGGAAAATTGCACTTTTCAAACATGAAAAAGTGGGACGGGACGGGAGTAACCAGATGGCGCGCACGTTCACAGGCGCATACGGCCTGGAGACCAGCGCGACGCGCTCCAGAACATGATGGCGTTCACATGCATTTAGGGAAGTGGGGGGAGATTTGAAATGTTAAATTACAGCCCTGAAGAAGGCCATTGTCGTCCGAAACATGTTGGCAATTTTTAACCGTTCCACTATGAACTAGCTGTTTATTAAAAGCTTTTTAACCCAGAAGAAGAGTGCCTTGGATATTTTTCATTGACTTGGATGGATCCTTAGTAAAGGATAACCAAAGAGCACCTTCGCCAAAACTTGAGTGAACGCCGAAGCCCTCTGACCCTTTTTCTTTGTTATGAAAAAGGGGATCTTCTCCATGGTCCGCCATTTTGAAATTCCAGAAATAGGCATTTTTAGCTGCAAAACTTGCAATATGTTAATCGTACTAGTATTAGTTCATGGTATAGTAAATATTCAAGAAAAGGTCCAATTTAGCAGCATAGTTGCAGTACCTTTTTTGACCATTTCCTACACAGTGTACATTTAAAGCAGGGATATGGACCTATATAGAATATTGTACTCAATCTGTAAAATCGTGCTCAAGAATCCAGAAGTACACATCAGGGTATGGCCAGAACCAGGATTAACACACAGCCTAGATATGGCTGCAGCCGAGGGGACTCCACCTGCCAGGGGGGCCCTGATTTGCCAAAAAGCAAATTTGCAGAATTGTGACAAGATACAAATTCCCATGTAGTATTGAGTACAGTTGGGAGACATGTTATCCTTAATTCCTAGCTCATAATTATGACACTGTCTAAATAAATTTGTCGCAAAATGTGCCTTCTGGGGGGCCCACAACAACTTGTAGCCTAGGGTCCTCCGGCCATCTTAATTCAGGCTCTGACCAGAACCCTCTCAACAATACTGGCCCACAAAGGCAAAGTGCAGTAACTACATATTTTGTCAAAACTGCGTTTAGACTGAAAATGGTCCTCCGAACACGTCATTGATCTTGTGACTGAGGCTTATGGTCCAAATGTGTTCCATTTAAGAGATATCATTTAATTTCAGTTAACTGTGTGGTAGATGTTTGCATTAGGATATGGCAAGACATTTCAGGGCAAAACATTTTAGTATTTGCTAACTGGAAATTTGATAGATCACAGTACAAGTAGTTTCATCTATTTCTGTGTATGTGCTCCCCCCCACCCCCTCTCTCTCTCCCTCTCTCTCTCTCTCCATCATGCCAGGTTCTGGGCGAACCCAAGGTGAATCGTAAGCTGGCTGCGGAGGTGACGCTGAAGAATCCGCTGCCTGAACCCCTCACTGGATGCTGCTTCAGACTGGAGGGGGCCAACCTGACTGGAGGAACCACCATCACTGAGAGGTAGAGATGGAGGGATGGAGAGAAGGAGAGATGGAGGCGTGGGGATATAGTGTGTGGAGTGAGAGGTAGAGGGAGGTGAAGGTGGTGAACCCGCTGCTTGAACCCCTGACTGGATGCTGCTTTAGACTGAAGGAAGCCAGCCTGACAGCCTCACTGAGAGGTAGAGATGGAGGGATGGAGAGGGGTGGAGGAGTGAAGGAAGGTATGGAAGAAAAGGGAGGGATTGATGGAAGGAGTGGGAGGGATGGAGAGATGGAAGCAGGGGTTGAGAGGTACAGTAGGTAGATGCTGCTTTTCACTGGAAGAAACGAGGAACTGGAGGAACAACCATCACTTGGAGGTAGAGCTGGATGGATGGAGAGAGCGAGGGAGAGAGGGATGTGTACATCAAGGCATAGAAGGGAAGAATGCATGGGCACTCATCTCAAATCTTTCTTTGTAAGAAAGCAGAAATCATGTACGTCATTTGATACTGGGAAACGTACAGGGGTTGTACAAAATAATGGAAACATTATGAACTCTGATATGTCACCCATAATGTTGTGTGCATTGCAAGATTTTGAACAAAACTGTGCTCTTTCCAGGCTAATTGAATCGTCACACTTCACCTTATTGGTGCAATGTGCAATTAATGAAGATTAGCCAACAGGCTGGTCCACTTGAGCCATGAAACTTCACACTCTAAAATGACAGGTGTTTCCATTATTTTGTCCAACCCCTGTACATTAGAAACTTACAGTAGGATTTACCAAAAATACAGTCAGTTGAGGTGAAAAGATTCCTTTCCTCTACCTAATCCCTTATAAAAACAACCAGTCCTCTAGGGAGGAGGAGAGGGAGGGAGTGAACCTCACCAGATGGAGGATGGAGAGAGTGATGGATGGAGTGTAGGACAGAGAGATGGAGGGAGGGACAGAGAGAGGGATGAAGGGAGATAGGGAGGGAGACACAGTCGAGTCAAACAGTGAATCATCTTTTTAAGATGGAAAAAAAACACATTCCTTCATTATTATTAACGGAACAATAATCCAGGTTATGGGGAATGTCCTCCTTCCACTTAAACCTTTAGATAAACAGATATAGTTTGGAATAACTTGCATAACTCTATGGAGGGATGGAGAGAGAGAGAGAGACAGATACAATACACGCAATGAGAAAGAAAGAAAGAAAGAAAGAAAGAAAGAAAGAAAGAAAGAAAGAAAGAAAGAAAGAAAGAAAGGTATAGTTCAGTGTAAACTAATGTGTGACTAGTGTGACTTACTGAAAGGAGGGAAAAAAAAGCGCAAGAGAGAGAGAGGGAGAGAGAAAGAAGAATGGTAAACAGACGTGTAGTTTGACTTAACTGTATAGAGAGAGAGAGAGAGAGAGAGACAGAGAGAGAGAATGGATAATGGATGAACAGAGGTGTATTTGGACTTTATCTCTTACACAAACAGAAGTGTAGTTTGGCACGTGTCCCAGGCTAACACCGATTAGGATCTGTGCAATCTCTCAAATCAAAACAACGGCTGACAGAAGCTGTCGGCAGCCCAGCCCTATGTGTGTGTGTGTGTGTGTGTGTGTGTGTGTGTGTGTGTGTGTGTGTGTGTGTGTGTGTGTGTGTGTGCGCGCGTGTGTGCGTGCCCAGGCTTGTGTGTCTGTATATCTTTCCTCGCAGGCCCACTTAGCACTTATACAAGTAATCACTGCAGTGGCAAGTTGACAGAGTCCAATGTAACCTTATATTTCTGAGAAATAGGTAGGGGGTGGAGAGTGGGGGGGCAGAAAAAGAGAACTAGAATAGGAGGGGAGTTAGGGAGAGAATGATAAGGGCAGTAGAGGGAGGGAGAGAGGGAAAGAAAGGGAGAAGGAAGAAGAGGGAGGGAAACAAATAGATAACAGTGGAAGGGAGATAGAATGATAGGTGAGAAGGAGAGAGAGAGAAAAGGGGGAAAGAAAAACACAGAGAAAGCAAGGAATAAAAAAAGAGAGACAGAGAGAGGGGAAGGGAGATAAAATAAGATGTCAACAGTAAAACAAGAGTGAGATAGAGAGGAAGAAAGATAGAGAGAGATGGAGGGAGAGGAAGGGAGGAGTGGCAGTTGTCTTGTCCCTGTTTGGCACGAGTCCAGATGATGTAAGAGCAGCGTGAGGTGATGTGGAGAGAAATGGAGGTTTGGCTTAGTGAGGAAACCTCCAGGGCAAGACAGGGTGTGTGTGTGTGATTGTGTGTGTGTGTGTGTGTGTGTGTGTGTGTGTGTGTGTGTGTGTGTGTGTGTGTGTGTGTGTGTGTGTGTGTGTGTGTGTGTGTGTGTGTGTGTGTGTGTGTGTGTGTGTGGGTGTGTGTGTGTGTGTGTGTGTGTGTGTGTGTGTGTGGGTGTGTGTGTGTGTGTGTGTGCGTGCATGTCTGGCATATCCCTCGCCCGCCCTCCCTGTTCTCGAACCGTTGTCCTGTTGACGCCCTCACCGCTAGTTCTGGTTGTGCATTGTGTAACATAAATAAATCTGCAATAATGAAATAATGACATCTGGCATTGGCCATGTGTACATTGTGTTTTAATTCTGGATTAAATACATCAGAATTTTTTTTTTTTCTCAATCGAGTTTGAGCACTTTCATGACATTTTCAGTTAATCAGAAAGCATTTCAATTGGAGAGAGGATGCATGTGCTGGGTCTTCAGGTGCTGGGTGCTGGATCTGTGTTGTTGCCTGTGTCCAGGGGTGCTGACAGGGGGGGATGCAAAGAGGACAGTTGTCCTGGGCCCAGGGAGAGAGAGGGGCCACAATTGGGTCCTCATTACATTGTATCTATTGGACTGGGGGGCCCTTTCAGATGACTTTGTGCTGGGCCCGGACAAAGCTGTCAGCAACCCTTGTGTCATCACATAGCAACGACAATGACCGCAATTGTTTTTAAAGTAATAAAATGTAATATAAAGTAATGTAATATAATGGAATGTAATGTGTGTGTTGTAGGCTGCCGTCGGTGGTGGAGGCTGGGCAGGAAGCGAAGGTGAAGGTCTACTTCACTCCAACACACTGGGGCCTCCGGAAGCTCCTGGTCGAGTTTGACAGTGACAAACTGGGACACGTGCAAGGATACAGGAACGTCATCATCGGGAAATAACACAAACAAACATGCGAGCGAGCACACACACACACACACACACACACACACACACCCACACACACACACACACACACACACACACACACACACACACACACACACACACACACACACACACACACACACACACACACACACACACACACACACACAGGCCTTTAGACCTGTAGCATAGGTCATCACGTTTGGTAGATAGAGATGCCACCTGCGTTAACTAGTCTCACCCCAAGTAGTCAATATCTGACTGCCTTTGACCAGACTGCTATTTTTGACATCTGAGATATGCCTTTGGAGTCAAAATATGACTTTGTCCTCAAAGGTGCCCCCTTGTGGCATCATAACGTCATTGAGGCTAGGCTTAGGAATAGGTTTTGGTTAAGTACATAGTCAACATGAGACATGGGAGGAATACCCAAGACGTCAAAAATTGCAGTCTAGTCAGAGGTAGTCTGAAATTGACTACTTGGGTTGAGACTGTGTTGGCCTTAAACATTAGCAGAGCACTTCAATATGCATACAGTAGTTTTGGTTTTCTTTCTTTCAATGTTTTTTTTTGTTTAGTAAATTGACCCATAGTTTTCATATATAAAGGAACAAAGAAAGAATGTGAAAATAAGTGAGTATAAACCTTCTGTCTTAGCTTTTCAGTTCCTCATGAATATATTTTCATTCTTAAGTCATATTTGTTAAGTTTCTTTTTAAACTGCGTAACATGAAATGTCAACCCCATCAGTCACCTTTTGAGCACCGACTTGGTATATTAGCTGACTCTACATTTAAAGCAACACTAAGTGAGTGTCCTCTTTTAGTTGCTCCACAGCCTGAAGGTGGAATTGCCACTCATGGAGAAATGTAGAGTGATGTCCTACTCCTCTCAACTTCCTTCACACTGTAACAGTAAACTCCCCTTTTGAGTACAGACTTAGTTAAAAGGTATGAGTAGAGTAGAGTAGAGTAGAGTAACTTTATTGATCCCCAGGGGGAAATTCAGGTATCCAGTAGCTTACATAAATACACAAATACACAAAAGCCCACATGGACATTTCAAGACAAAAATAAACACAGGAATAGTCATCAGGGTGGGGAAAATAAAATAAAATAATAGAGATAAATGTAGAAAAGGTAATTGTGCAAAAAGACATTCTGTGAGTTGGGATAGACCAAAGCAGAAAAAAACAAAAAAAAAACAAAAAAAAACCATACTCTGTCAGTTAAGGTAGACAACAAGTGTTGATGGATACATCTATGATATAGTATAGTATGTAGAAGTAGGCAGTGTACAGAGTATGATGGTAAATTAACTGACTACATTTAAAGCAAAACTGAGCAATTTTCTTCTTTTAGTCCCTCTACACACTACAATAAATGGAATTGCCACACACAAAGAGAGATTATAATCATCCTAAATTACCTTTTATTGCTGTATTCTAGGGTATGCACAACTTTCACTACGTGGAATCTTTCATCTCTCACTACGTGAAAAGTTTCCCACCCAAACCAATTTTTATAAAACATCTACATAAGCCAATATACTGTATATCACAATGGGATATACCTGATCTAGTTAATGAAAAGAGAGAATAGATATGTATTTAAATTTGTTTTTGTAATGGGCCAGAATTTTTATATATATATGAATGACATGAATTTGTACTTAATGTGAATTAAAAAAAAGATAATAAAAAGAAATCTTTGTATGTCTATGTGTCTTTGCATGTTGAATGATGAAAGATTTTTTAAAAGATCACCTATGGGTCGTTTCCACTGCATGTTTTTACCCGGTAGAGCTCAACTCAACTCAATTTTTTGCGATTCAACTGGTGCTCAACTCAGCTCCACTCAGCTCAAAAGCCAGTTTGCTGTCTGAAGTGAGTTGAACAATGTGTTGTGACAACTCACTGATTGGTCAAGAGGCGTGACCTCGCACCCCATGTCTTCACACACGGACTTTATAAAAGGCACCATAATTGTTAACAAACTGTGGATGAAGGCAGAAACGGTTAAAGGTCAATTCGTCCATTCGCGTTTTAGCTGCAGTCATGTCGTCCACCATGCAGTCGTTTTCTCCAACAGAGTAGTCGTTTTTTCACACATTCCTAAGTCCACTTTTTCGTATTATTGTATATTCGTTATTATGAAATCTAGATCAGCTATAGGGTATCAGTCTCCATGGGCATATATTTGGATAAATTAGTTTATTTAATAGGCTAACCAACCGTGATGTTGAAATGTTTATTTAGAAAATAGTGATTTATAAATAAATAACATTATGGAGATAATGAAATAATAACAGTGGAGTCTCTGCCCGAGAGTGACACATGTTCCCCAATGTTTCACGGTTATTCACATCCTCATTGTCAACGAAAGTGGGACTGATTTAAAACGTGTAATCTGTCTTTGGAATGATCGCATCACATGTATTCTAATTCGCCTTCTCTGTGCACACCAAAAAGCAATAATTTTGCTGCAGGAAAAAAGATCTGTCTGTTTTGACGGCTCAGCGTGTGAAGACACCCATACCCATGTATCTCTTTCTCTCTCTCTCTCTCTCTCTCTCTCTCTCGGGTCATTCCACGCCAAATCTCCGAATCATCCCGCACGACCATCTCAGATTTGGCAGAAAAAAATCATGGAGGTTCACAAACGTCCCAATAGGAAAAGTGCAAAATTATAGCTCTCAACTCCTCATAGTTTTGTCATTAAAAATGTTTTTGTCAGGTACCCCCCTGACTCATTTGGACCAGACTTCTCAGAGAGCCCACTTTCAGAGTGTTGTATCTAAAAAACTACTTTAAATAGGTCCTTATGAATTTCAAGGGGTAACATTTGGAACATGTACTTGTGAAATGTGGATTTTCACACATCCTCTTGTCATTTACCACCGTTTTCTGGGGGCTTAAAGTTGCTTGAAAAATTCTCACCTTTGAGTTTGTGGACATCTTTGAAGGACTGTGGTAAGTGCAGTTTTAAAGACAGAGGTTTGATATGGACAATGTATGTTCCCAACCATTCTGTGCATGTTGTGTTGAAAGACTGATCTTCTGCGATTAACAATTTAGAAGATATAAAGTCTTTAAAATCGAAAAACTGAAACTTGGTGCCATCTTTGCCACGTTATTTAAAAAAAATGTCACGACTCACCACCATATTAGCAACAGTTTTGGAAAGATTAGATGTCTGTTCTTAACATATCCAAAAACTGGGATGGTATTCTGCCTCATTTGGTCACAATGATTTTTTAAAAACCCACTGTTGTGTGACTTCCACTGCTCCTATGAAAACCTGATATTGGGGGGCAACTTTGCCATGCTATACCAAAACAATGACAGCAATCACCACAATGAACTGAACAGTTTTGGAAAGATAGGATGTCTGTTTGTAACATATCCAAAAACTGGGATGGTGTTCTGCATCAATGTCTTGTAATGACTCTTGAAAAACCCTTTGCTGTTACATCAGCAGCTCCTGTGAAAATGACTAAGTCACATGAATTACCAGGGGCGGAGCTATAGGGGGACAAGCAGGGCATTTGTCCAGGGCCTTCCTGAATTTGTGGTAGGGGCCATAATCATGACCTTTGCAGACTTTTGGGTGCCAATCTATTTGGCCTGCAAATGTGAATGACAGGCAGTTTGACTTGGGAATTTTTGATACAAGAAATGTGACTTGAGTATTTTTGAAGCACACATTTTGAAGTAAGAATTGAGTGATTTATATACCATTATTATTTTTCTTTTTCTTTTAGCTTTTAGGTAACTACATTCTTTGGTAACTAAATGTTTGTGAATTAAAGGTTATGGCCATGTGTTTAAACCTCAACACTGTAGGAGTTCACATTTTGCTATTATCCCGTGAAGTAAGTCTTGAATTGCTGTAGTGATAAATTAATTGAATCATTCTGATTGGTAAACCATTGTTAACACATTGTCTTGATACAGGAGGTTTGTCAAACTTTATTTCAGCATATGATTTTTTAAACAGATATCTTTCAGCTGTAAAGATATGTTGTTACATTTCAAATTCCCCATCACTTCTGCACCTTTGCTCTGTTAATAGCGATGCATATCAACTGATTCTACACACAGACCTTTGCCATGAACCAATACAATGCGCTAGGTTCCTCGGTCATGGTTAGGACTGGGGCGGGGCCAAGTTCTATGAACAGGTCACCTTTGTCATGGTTTTTTGGAGGGGGTGGGACACTTTTATTATCATGGAGAAGAGAAAAAAACAGTGATGATACAAAAGGAGGAGACTGTTCGTAAGGAGGTAACCTGACTAAACAGCTGTCCTGCCCCTCCAATCACCATGACTGAGCTACCCTGAGCATGGTGGTAGACCACTGCAATACTGACTGAATGCTTATCAAGGGTCAGCTCTGTCACAGAGTTAAGCAATGCAAGCATTAATGTTTGATGTTCTACATTAACCCTGAAAAGTTTGCACAAATGGACATACATGTATACATAGAGTGAAACAGAAATCAAATGTAGAATAAATAATCACATGATTAAAGGTAATATCTCATAATCAATCCAAAATCATCCACAGCAGACCTCAGAACTGCATCAAAGTTGGTAAACAAGTTATTAAAGATTGTTGTGAATTGTAATTAAAAGCATTGAGATATGGTGATAGTCAGGATGTACTTGTTTCATGATCTACGGGGATGTTTCAGTGATTCAACATTTCATCACTTTATTCCGGTATTTGGTTTTCAGTGCCTAAAGATGAAATTTACACACATCTATAACCTTTGATTTACTGGAATGTAGTTACAGAAAAAGCTGAAAAAAACCTCTGTCAACAGCCACTTTTACTTTTTTGCCGTATTATATTGAGTGTTTTGAAAATGCTCAAGTCAAATATCTTGTATCAAAATTGTCTGACTCAAATTGCTCAAGTCATTCACAGTGGCGGAACAATTGCACATAGGGCCTCATGGCAAATACTGGTAGATAGAGCCCCCATGTAGCCTGCAAAGATCAGAGCAGGGGCCCCACCTCAATAGAGCAGCAAGCTGCAGATGTCACACAGCCGTTTTTACAAGTCCATTCTTAAAAAATGAGACAGAGCACCAGCCCAGTTTTTGGATATGTTAAAAACAGACATTGAGTCTTTCTAAAACTGTAAATGTCATAGTGGTGAGTTTTGTCATTTCTTTTGTATAACATGGCGAAGATGCCACTAATATCAATTTTTCATTGGAGCTATGGAAGTCACCCAACAGTGGGTTTTTGAAAAATCATTGTGACCAAATGAGGCAGAATACCATCACAGTTTTTGGATATGTTAAGAACAGACATCTAATCTTTCCAAAACTGTTGATAATATGGTGGTGAGTCGTGACATTTTTTTTAAATGACATGGCAAAGATGGCACCAAGTTTCAGTTTTTCCATTTTAAAGACTTCATATCTTCTAAACTGTTCATCGCAGAAGATCAGTCTTTCAACACAACATGCACAGAATAGTTGGGAACATACATTGTCCCTATCAAACCTCTGTCTTTAAAACTATGCTTACCACAGTCCTCCAAAGATGCCCACAAATTCAAAGGTGAGAATTTTTCAAGCAACTTTAAGCCCCCAGAAAACGGTGGTAAATGACAAGAGGATGTGTGAAAATCCACATTTCACAAGTACATGTTCCAAATGTTACCCCTTGAAATTCATAAGGACCTACTTAAAGTAGTTTTTTAGATACAACACTCTGAAAGTGGGCTCTCTGAGAACTCTGTTCCAAACGAGTCAGGGGGGTACCTGACAAAAACATTTTTAATGACAAAACTATGAGGAGTTGAGAGCTATAATTTTGCACTTTTCCTATTGGGACGTTTGCGAACCTCCTTGATTTTTTTCTGCAAAATCTGAGATGGTAGTGCGGGATGATTCGGAGATTTGGCGTGGAATGACCCTTTAGCAATATAACTGTGGGATTCTTTCTCCAAGGTGCTTTTTCACGTCCCACTGTTTTGATTTTTTCGGGGGCAATAACATCCATAATATGGGTCATCCTTGAATTAAAATTAACCATGAGATCATCTGCACTCTCTGAGGTTTGACTTTGGATATCTGAAAGTGCTTGCTGAAAGAGTGAGGCTGTCTCACAGTTGATTATACGTTTTTTGACTGTAACAGATTCCCTTTGAACATGAGGGTACATAGAAACATCAGAAAAAATGCAGTAATGGTCAGAAAAGCCATAGTCTTTGACACTAGCACAGGCATTAAGGCCTTTTGTTATTATTAGGTCTAAAGTGTGACCTTGGTTGTGTGTTGGTCCTGTTACATGCTGTGTGAGGCTAAAAATGTCAATAAGACTTAAAAATTCCTTAGCATAGACATTCTCTAAGTCGTCCACGTGAAAATTAAAATCGCCTGCTATAAACAAGCTATCATAGTCCACACAAACATTCGACAACAGCTCACCAAATTCCTCTAAGAAGAGTGGTGCAGAAAGTCTTGGAGGTCTGTAAATAGTCAATAACAGTATGTCAGAAGAACATTTTAGAACTGCAGCTAAGTATTCAAAAGATGAAAATTCACCTAGTGATGTCTTTTGACATTGAAACAGTGCCTTGAAAATAATTGCTATCCCCCCTCCCTGTTTATTCTGCCTTTCTGTACTAATGAAATTAAAGTGTGACGGAGTTGCTTCTATAAGTGTGATAGAGCTAGTGGATTTTTCCAGCCATGTTTCAGTTAAAAATAAAAAATCAAGGTTGTGGGTACAGATAAACTCATTGACAACAAAAGGCTTGTTCCTTAGAGATCTACTATTCTGTAAAGCTAATTTAGCATTGAGCATTGGAGGCATTTCCACTGTGGTAGTGAGTTTTTTTTTGGGACAAGTCTGAGATTTTCCATGCTTGCCGTCTTGGGGGAATGTATGCGTGTCCTCAAGAGACCTCGCTTTGTTGTTAGAACTGGAATAAGATTGTCCACGGGTCCCCTTATCTGCTTATTTTCAAAACCACTGTTACTATGTGGGTAGGGACCCAGTTGATATCAGACTGTGCTTTCAACAAGGTCATCCTCACTGATACTACTGTACTCCAGAGCACAGACAGGTGGTTGTGGGGCTTTGCCTTTTTTGGGTGCAGTCATGGATGGAAGTATCCTTTTAGATTTTGGGGTAGAATGAGGTTGACCTTGAGAAATATCCGCATAGGAGGCTTGGTAGGAATGTCTGGGGGTAGAAAAGGTAGATCTGGCATAGGGGAGTAGTCTCGCCATAGTTGCTGGAAATCTCAGTCTGGGAGATGAAGATGGTGTTTCGTCGTTCCGGGAAGGTTGTGATTCCATTGGTGATTGCATTTTGTCGCCGTTGCCAGGGCTTGCTGGTGGCTGCGTTTCGCCACATCTGGGGGGTGAGTTTGGTTTTGAGGAAACCACATTTCCTATTTCCTGTGTGGACAGTCACTTTTTGGCAGACCTGGGAGGTGGAATTGGTGATGCCAATGGCATTTTGCCAGTCCGACAAGGAGGTGAACACTTGATCTCCGGCGAGCGGCTTGCTGCCAGTTTCTGTGACAGATCTTCCAGCTGTTCCGAAAGCTGGTTCAGTTTGTGGCGAGTTCTGTGTGTTCCGTTGTTTTCCACTTGAGCAGAGAGGGACTTGGCTACGTCATCTGTGTGTGTGCTTTCGCCAGTCTGTGGCTCAGTTTGCACACTTACAGGCACAGAGGGCTTGTTGAAATGCCCCTGTGTCTGAGTGGATACAGATACAGGCTCAAGAAGGTAGATGTTCAGTTCTCTCATCAGACAGAATGTGACACCACATGTTTTTAATCATGTGGAAATTCTCCACATGCTGTGGGAATTCTACATCCCCAAATGAA
Source organism: Engraulis encrasicolus (assembly GCF_034702125.1). Lineage (NCBI taxonomy): Eukaryota > Metazoa > Chordata > Actinopteri > Clupeiformes > Engraulidae > Engraulis > Engraulis encrasicolus. The sequence continues at coordinate 52,395,060 of NC_085857.1, forward strand.
GCACCTTATGAGAAGGTTCTCTCTTACAGGCCAATGTCATTATAATTATGACTAAAATAGCACAAATATACAGTATGCTGAATCCCACATTTACAAATGTAGCCCATCCAAATAACCTCTTTTTTTACAGACCAAGGTCCTCATAAAGGAAGCTGTCCCGTTCTCTCAGCAGGGAGAACATGATGCCACATGCTTTTTCTCCCTTTCTAAGCAGCACATCAATGAGGGAGATGACTTGGTCCTGCACCACACTGGATCTCTGCAGGATCTCCTCTGCCTCCCAACTGCTTACCACAGGAGGAGAGTGGGCTTCAAGCTCAACTAAGAGACCTTTCAGTAGAGCTTTTGATGTCCTTTTGATGAGATCACGCTTGATCAATGAAAGGCAATCTGTGGAGAGATTGTAAGAGCAAGTTAGCTCAAGATTTTGGCACAATATAAATAATAATAAAAATAATATAAACATAATACACAATATAATATATAATAATATATAATATAATACATATCTTTTTATTCCAAGAAAAATTGCTATAGGTTTCGTTTCAAAGATTTATAAAACGAGAGAGAGAGAGAGAGAGAGAGAGAGAGAGAGAGAGAGAGAGAGAGAGAGAGAGAGAGAGAGAGAGAGAGAGAGAGAGAGAGAGAGAGAGAGAGAGAGAGAGAGAGAGAGAGAGAGAGAACGATATAGGCTACCTTTGCTTGACATCAGGGTCAATTTCCCTTCTTCCTTGGTGGCCCTGCCAGCTGTGGTTGTCTTGGAAACGACGTCCTTATGGATCACCTCTTCTGAATGTCCTGATAAAGTTGGTACTGAAATTATTAGCTTTATTATTATCATTATAATTATTGCCAGGTTGACATTCCATTAACACATGCTGACATTACATTACATTTCATTACATTACATTATGTTTCTGAATAAAATTAAACAAATGAAGGGTGAACAGAGAAAAAAAAAGCTTTTTAGGCTTTCAAAAAGTTTTAGGGTGTGTTTACACATGTTTTGTAAGAAACTCTTCTGGGTCATTCCACGCCAAATCTCCGAATCATCCCGCACGACCATCTCAGATTTGGCAGAAAAAAATCAAGGAGGTTCACAAACGTCCCAATAGGAAAAGTGCAAAATTATAGCTCTCAACTGCTCATAGTTTTGTCATTAAAAATGTTTTTGTCAGGTACCCCCCTGACTCATTTGGAACAGACTTCTCAGAGAGCCCACTTTCAGAGTGTTGTATCTAAAAAACTACTTTAAGTAGGTCCTTATTAATTTCAAGGGGTAACATTTGGAACATGTACTTGTGAAATGTGGATTTTCACACATCCTCTTGTCATTTACCACCGTTTTCTGGGGGCTTAAAGTTGCTTGAAAAATTCTCACCTTTGAATTTGTGGGCATCTTTGAAGGACTGTGGTAAGTGCAGTTTTAAAGACAGAGGTTTGATATAGACAATGTATGTTCCCAACCATTCTGTGCATGTTGTGTTGAAAGACTGATCTTCTGTGATGAACAGTTTAGAATATATGAAGTCTTTAAAATGGAAAAACTGAAACTTGGTGCAATCTTTGCCACATTATTTAAAAAAAATGTCACGACTCACCACCATATTATCAACAGTTTTGGAAAGATTAGATGTCTGTTCTTAACATATCCAAAAACTGTGATGGTATTCTGCCTCATTTGGTCACAATGATTTTTTAAAAACCCACTGTTGTGTGACTTCCACTGCTCCTATGACAACCTGATATTGGGGGGCAACTTTGCCATGCTATACCAAAACAATGACAGCAATCACCACAATGAACTGAACAGTTTTGGAAAGATAGGATGTCTGTTTGTAACATATCCAAAAACTGGGATGGTGTTCTGCATCAATGTCTTGTAATGACTCTTGAAAAACCCTTTGCTGTTACATCAGCAGCTCCTGTGAAAATGCCTAAGTCACATGAATTACCAGGGGCGGAGATATAGGGGGACAAGCAGGGCATTTGTCCAGGGCCCTCCTGAATTTGTGGTAGGGGCCATAATCATGACCTTTGCAGACTTTTGGGTGCCAATCTATTTGGGCACTGACACTGTGAATGACAGGCAGTTTGACTTGGGCATTTTTGATACAAGAAATGTGACTAGAATATTTTTGAAGCACACAATAAGAAACAGTTGAGTGATTTATATTCCATTATTATTTTTCTTTTTCTTTTAGGTAACTATTTTTTTGGTAACTAAATGTTCGTGAATTAAAGGTTATGGCCATGTGTTTAAACCTCAGCACTGTAGGAGTTTACATTTTGCTATTATACCGTAAAGTAAGTCTTAAATTGCAGTAGTGATAAATTAATTGAATCATTCTGATTGGTAAAGTAGCATTGTTTACTCATTGTCTTGATACAGGATGTTTGCAAAACTTTATTTCAACATATTATTTTTTAAACAAATTTCTTTTAGCTGTTAAGATATTTTGATGTTGTACTTTGAAATATTCCAGAATTCCCATCACTTCTGCAACTTTGCTTTGTTAATAGAGGTGCATATCAACTGATTCAGTACATAGACCTTTGCCATGACCGAATACAATGCGCTAGGTTCCTCGGTCATGGTTAGGACTGGGGCGGGGCCAAGTTCTATGAACAGGTCACCTTTGTCATGGTTTTTTTTTGGGGGTGGGACACTTTTATTATCATGGAGAAGAGAAAAAAAACAGTGATGATACAAAAGGAGGAGACTGTTCGTAAGGAGGTAACCTGACTAAACAGCTGTCCTGCCCCTCCAATCACCATGACTGAGCTACCCTGAGCATGATGCTAGACCACTACAATACTGATTAGATGATCATTGAGGGTCAACTCTGTCACACATCTGAACAATGCAAGCACCAATGTTTGCTATTCTACATTAACCTTGATGGGTTTGAACAGATGGACATACGTGTATGCATGGAGTGAAACACATATCAAATGTAGAAAGAATAATATCATGATAAAAAAGGTAGTATCTCATAAACATTCCAAAATAATTCACAGTTGACCTCAGAACTGCGTCAAAGTTGGTAAACAAGTTATTAAAGATTGTTATCAATTGTAATAAAAAGCATTGAGATGTGGTGATAGTCCGGATGTACTTGTTTCAAGATCTACGGGGATGTTTCAGTGATTCAACATTTCATCACTTTATTCCGGTATTTGGTTTTCAGTGCCTAAAGATGAAGTTTACACACGGCTATAACCTTGGATTTACTGGAATGTAGTTAAAGAAAAAGCTGAAAAAACAGCCACTTTTACTTTTGTGCCCTATTATATTGAGTGTGTCGAAAATGCTCAAGTCAAATATCTTGTATCAAAAATGTCTGACTCAAATTGCTCAAGTCATTCACAGTGGCGGAACAATTGCACATAGGGCCTCATGGCAAATACGGGTAGATAGGGCCCCCATGTAGCCTGCAAAGATCAGAGCAGGGGCCCCACCTCAATAGAGCAGCAAGCTGCAGATGTCGCAAAGCCGTTTTTACAAGTCCATTCTTAAAAAATGAGACAGAGCACCACCCCAGTTTTTGGATATGTTAAAAACAGACATTGAGTCTTTCTAAAACTGTAAATGTCATAGTGGTGAGTTCTGTCATTTCTTTTGTATAACATGGCGAAGATGCCACTAATATCAATTTTTCATAGGAGCTATGGAAGTCACCCAACAGTGGGTTTTTGAAAAATCATTGTGACCAAATGAGGCAGAATACCATCACAGTTTTTGGATATGTTAAGAACAGACATCTAATCTTTCCAAAACTGTTGATAATATGGTGGTGAGTCGTGACATTTTTTTTTAATGACATGGCAAAGATGGCACCAAGTTTCAGTTTTTCCATTTTAAAGACTTCATATCTTCTAAACTGTTCATCGCAGAAGATCAGTCTTTCAACACAACATGCACAGAATGATTGAGAACATACACTGTCCATATCAAACCTCTGTCTTTAAAATTGCGCTTACCACAGTCCTTCAAAGATGCCCACAAATTCAAAGGTGAGAATTTTTCAAGCAACTTTAAGCCCCTAGAAAACGGTGGTAAATGACAAGAGGATGTGTGAAAATCAACATTTCACAAGTACATGTTCCAAACGTTACCCCTTGAAATTTTTAAGGACCTACTTAAAGCAGTTTTTTTGATACAGCAATCTGAAAGTGGGCTCTCTGAGAACTCTGTTCCAAACGAGTCAGGGGGGTACCTGACAAAAACATTTTTTATGACAAAACTATGATGAGTTGAGAGCTATAATTTTGCACTTTTCCTATTGGGACGTTTGTGAACCTCCTTGATTTTTTTCTGCCAAATCTGAGATGGTCGTGCGGGAGATTTGGAGTGGAATGACCCTTCTGTGAAGGGATGCGTACCTTTGTTTGACTGAGTGCCCAGTTTCCCCTCTTGCTCATTGCCCCCTGTAGCACTGTTTGTACTCTTTGCCTCTTCACCTTCAATCACCTGTCTCGAAAGTCCCGATGCTGCTACACACATTTCAGTGGTATCTAGCACTTTTTTCATTTCATGTTTGTATAATGTTGCCTTCCATATGCGCTGTCCTTCACTGACGAGCTCCAAATCAAAAGGGCTTTCCACATTTTCAATAAACACTTCAAAGAAATATGGACGACTGGTGTATTCCAATGTGAGAGCTGCAGGCGTTATTCTTGCATCTCTAGTGGAAGCCTTGAGACTACATTTGGTGTTAAACCACATGGAAATATCTGGCCGAGGTTTTATTATCTGTTTTGCATTTGGTGAGTTTTCCTTAATCTCCTCTTTGGCAGCTTTGATCATGGAATCATCTCGTGGCACGACATATGTTAACAGAACCAGAGGTGTTATACTGGTTCTGTAGGTTAACACCTCAAGGTGGGTTTTCATGGGGATCCCAAATTTCACCAGGACCTCTGTCAGTGAGAAGGAGGGATTCAGGAGCTTTGCATGGAATCGCGTCAGCTCACAGGTCTCTAGATACACTCCACCATCGACAGAACGCAGAACCCTCACAGCTTCCTTGAAAGCAGCATCTAATCCATCCAAGCAGGCAAAATGGGGCAAGTGAGCCTCCAACAGTTGACCTGACACTTTAATATTCATTAAAGGACCAATTGGTGTGTACTGTAACATGGCAAGCTCTTCTCTGAAGATGTCAGGGTTATTGAAGTGATACTGCAGAGTCACATCCTTTCCACACACCCAGCGCAGGCCAGATACTGTGCACTCAAAACGTCCTGGGGGAGAGCTGTGTGCATACACAAGCACTCCTGTAGCCATAGAAACAGCAGGTGTCACTGGGATCCACTCTGAGGTGTCCTCTATGTCTTCACATGATATGCAGCAGTTGGTTGGTCTGGCATACTGACTGGGAGATGCTCCGCTTGAACCGTTCAAACTTAAATAGATTTTTTCACAGACACATCACAAAGACAAGTAAGAGGTGGGCAAACTATTAAAAATCTTGAATTGAAACCAAAATAACAAGTAACATCTTATACATACAATGCAATTATACAGTATGCATATGGCCATACAACTTGTATAAAAGGGAATGCAAATTTTGCATGGAAATACTTAATGCATGCATGTATATACGTATTTGTTCATAAATATAAAGATAAGGTTATTTATCAAATATGATGTATCAACAGATGTATCAACATGGTATAGGCCTATGGGTACATACCCAAGCATAAAGAAATATGGCAGATTTAAATATTTCCATTTATAATCCCCGAAGATAGGACCCCAGGAAGACTACCGAACTGCTATGGCACAAGCTAATGGGGATCCTTTAATATAATGATAAAAAAATAGATATACAGTAACATTACACTAGGCTATATGTTGGCTACACATCCTCATGCCTAAGACAAAACACAGTAGTGAGGTCGTTTAGATGTGGTTTACCTGTCTGTTTCCTCTTGGATGGAAATGAGTGGTAGTGCTGCTCCCCACAGATCAGGGTCTTCATCTTCTTCCTCATCTTCAAAACACAAAATGTACAAAAACACACATCACCTAACATATCCAGTTCTTGGAAGTATTGTTTTCTGGAAATATAAAACAATAGCTATTTATAGTAAGGTCGCCAAATTCCACCCACTTCACTGATCACTTCACTGAAAACGTGATAATACAGTATCACTATTTCAAATACTATTTAATTATGCTATCGTATATTTTTGGATAGCGGCAACTGTTCCTCCTCATCTTCAAAACACAAAATGTACAAAAACATACATCACCTACACTGTAAAAGATTTCAGACTGAAATTTACAGCTAAGTGATGGGGAATAATTGCCAGCAAATTGTTGTAAATTTACAACATATTGCAGACAAAAACAGTTGGCAGCCAGTCATTTAAAATTACAACACTGTTCCGTTTTCAAAACTACTCTGACCATGGCACATGTCCTGCCCCCTCATCCGCCCGCCTCCTCCCGCCTCCACCCCCTCTGCCCACCTCCATGTATAAGATGCCTTCAACATGGTATCGTCCCACCTCCCCATCCTCCACCATGACTGAGATAGCATGGTACCAAAATGCCACTCTGCTCTAAGCATATAGTTCTACAGGTTCAGCCTAGCGTGAGTGTGGCATAAATAAAGAATCACTCAACATAGTGTTATCACAGTGACAGTGACAGTTTCCTCAAGAGGACTTTTATATATCATGTCATCTCAAAGGGGAATTCAAAAACAGTCACAATAAGAATTATATGGAAATGCATTTGTCAAACCAATCAAGTGGTCTAAATTTAATATTGTGCAAAAAAACACCATAAAACATGCTATGCTACAAGATGGCTCTCAAAAGATGAAACAATCCAACCAGTTGACGTGTCAGGCAGCCAACCAGTTAACCGGCCAGGTAGCCAATTGGCCTTGACAGCCTGGCTGGTTGACTGGCCAGCCGCCTGTCCGATTCACTGGCTGGTTGACTGGCTACCTGGCCAAACCAGCCAGGCAGCCAGTCAACCGGACAGGCAGCTGGCCAGTCAACAAGCAAGGCAGCAAGCCAGTCAACTGACCAGGCGGACAGGCTGTCAGTCAACCTGCCAGGCAGCTAGCTGGTCAACCGGCACTATGCTGTAAGCCACGTTGTCAACAAACCAACCACTCAGCTAGTCGGCTAATCAATTTATTGCCAGTAACAGTGAGCGCCAGTGAGTCAGGCGCTATGCTGTGCCATTCAGACAAGCAACCAAAGCAGTGTGACAGTCCAGGTTTATATAGTGGGGCAAGTGAACCATGTGACCAGAGTAATCAGGCATTGGGCAGGTGCTGGCAATCATTGAATCACAGCATGAAAGTGATTAGTAATAAAGTGAGGCAAGGTACAGATTGACAGATTGATTAGGTATAGAGTATGACAACAGTGTAACAAGAGAGATCTGAGTCAAAGAGGTAACAAGTCCCTATAATGTTCCAATCATTGATACTTCTGCTCTAGAACTATAGTTCAAAAAACAGACTGGGTTCCTTCTAAGATAGTGTTTAAAAAAGTATAAGGATATTCTTAAATGGATTGGTTTTGGCCCTTGTTTAATGCACATATCAAAACTCCAGTTCCAAAATGTTTTCATTCTGATCCATGTTTATAAGTAAACATTCCATATATATGTGGAATTGTCTACACAGTGGTTGGACAAAATAATTGAAACACCTGTCCTTTTAATGTGTGGGAAGTTGCATGGCTCAAGTGGGCCAGCCTGTTAGCCAATCTTCATTAATTGCACATTGCACCAGTAAGGTGAAGTTGAGTTGAATTGCTGGTGGAAAGTTACCAGCTAATTGTTGTAAAATTACAATAAATGGCTGGCAAAAAAAATAGCTAGCTCATCGTTGTGGAATTAAAACAAATTGCTGGTGAAAAGTTGCCAGCTAATTGAAGTAGAATTAAAGAAAATTGCTGGCAATAAAAAGTTGCCAACTAATTGTTGTAAAACTACAACAAATTGCTAGCGACAAGTTGCCAGCTAATTGTTGCATTCTTCCAACGTTAACACTGGAACCTTCACAACATACTTTGAAAATAATGGTCCTGGGCCTCTGCTTCCATTCCTTCTCATGGGATTTTGAGATACAGTGCCCTCCATAATTATTGGCACCCCTGGTTGAGATGTGTTAAAAGCCTTAAAATAAATTCAGTGTTTATTGCAGAAGAATACTGTCACACTGAAAATTGTAGGAAAATGTAGCCTTCAACTCAAATGAATTGTAAGAAAATAAAAAAATCCCTGACTAAAAAATAATTATTTTTCATTAAATCACCTGTTCCACAATTATTGGCACCCTTAACAATTCCCAGGAAATAAATATAATTGAAGCATTTCTGTCATTTCTACAGTAGTTTACAAAGTTGACCAGAGTATGTAGGAACATTTAATTAGTAATTCATCACTTCCTGTTTCCCTGGGGTATAAATATGACGTGACACCGAGGCCATTTCTCTTATCCACTCTTAAACATGGGAAAGACAAAGGAACACAGCGTACAAGTGAGGCAGATGTGCGTCGACCTTCACAGGTCAGGCAGAGGCTACAAGAAGATTGCCACTCAACTGCAGCTGCCCATATCCACTGTGAGAGGAATAATTAAGAAGTTCAAAACAACTGGAACAGTGGTAAACAAGCCTGGACGAGGACTCAAGTTTATTTTGCCACCACGCACAGTGAGGAGGATGGTAAGAGAAATCAAAAGATCTCCAAAGCTCACTGTTACAGAATTACAACAAATGGTAGCATCCTGGGGTCACAAAGTCTCCAAATCAACCATCAGGCGCTGTCTACACGCCAACAAGCTGTTTGGGAGGCATGCACGGAGAAAACCTTTCCTCACTCACAATCATAAACGCAAGCGTCTGGAGTTCGCCAAGCGGTATTGGGGCTTCAACTGGGACCGTGTGCTTTGGTCAGATGAGACCAAGATTGAGCTTTTTGGCAACAAACACTCTAAGTGGGTCTGGCGTACCACGAAAGATGCGCATGCTGAAAAGCACCTCATACCCACTGTGAAGTATGGGGGTGGGTCAGTGATGCTGTGGGGCTGTTTCGCTTCCAAAGGCCCTGGGAACCTTGTTAGGGTGCATGGCATCATGAATGCTTTGAAATACCAGGACATTTTAAATCAAAATCTGTTGCCCTCTGCCCGAAAGCTGAAGCTGGGTCGTCACTGGGTCTTTCAGCAAGACAATGACCCTAAGCATATGGCCAAATCTACACAGAAATGGTTCACCAGACACAAAATCAAGCTCCTCCCATGGCCATCTCAGTCCCCTGACCTCAACCCCATTGAGAACCTGTGGGGTGAGCTGAAGAGGAGAGTACAGAGGAGAGGACCCAGGTCTCTGGATGATTTAGAGAGATTCTGCAAAGAGGAATGGCTGAAGATCCCTCTTTCTGTCTTTTCCCATCTTGTGAAACATTATAGGAGAAGATTAGGTGCTGTTTTGTTGGCAAAAGGGGGTTGTACAAAATATTAACACCAGGGGTGCTAATAATTGTGACACACATTATTTGATGTCAAATAATTATTTCTTTATGTGGGATTTTTTCCCCACTGAATAAATGCACTTGTATTGAAGGTTGGATTTTTCTCTTTTTTTCCATTAAGGTCCCATATTATTTAGAAAAAAATAAAAATAATTGGAAGCTAAAAAACACATCTCAACCAGGGGTGCCAATAATAATGGAGGGCACTGTATATTCTGTTGCCGAAGCCATCAAAAAGCCAAATTGAACCACAGGGGGGCTGCCACACCTGAGCATCGTTTATGTTCTATGACCTGCCCATCGTCTGTATGAATGGACAAACCATCATTGGCCTTTTCCATGCCCTTTTAGCAGAGAGAAGCCCATTTTGAATTGTACTGAGCTGAAATTAGCGCACCTGGTCGTCATTTCATTCAGCTGGCTCATGACCAAAGAAGGTATATTAGATAAGCAGTATCACTCAATGGAAAATGCATTGGCCACAGTGTAGTATGAGGGTGTTGCTTTAATGCCATAGAACTAATATAGTTATGCTTAATGACATGGTGCACATGGTCAGTGTGTGCGATGCCATGATGGACAAAATTTGTACTCCACAAATTCGGTCGAAAGAGGATATCCGGTTGTCAGTGCTCAGTTTGTGGCCAAATTTACTGCAGCTGTCGGTCAGCATTAATTGCGGGGGATAATTAAGGACAGCTGACAAACATTCACTATTGTATCCTATGACCTGTTCCACACTTTACCATGCTTCCAATTTGACCATGGAAGAATAAAATTGGACTCCCCTTGCTATCATTCCGTACTATGCTCTGATGATGTCTGTAAACCATCATATCTCTACCTCCTTGCTCATGACCAGGTGTGTGAGGTTGAAGAGTTCAAATCATTTCAAATCCTCTCCACCTCTATCAGGCCTGTATGCATGTTTTAAAAGCATCCAATAAGAATGTGACCCGAGCTCCATAATTTCTGCATGTGGCTTTGCATACATTTGCATTAGGACAGAACAGATCTTTACAACAATATATTGTAAAGAGTACTATGTGCTGCAGTACATTTACAATTGTGAATTGTACTCTATGTGATATCACACAATGCATTGCATATTCCTACAGTGAATAGTAAACTGGTATATACAACTTCTTGTTGTAGAATTCTAATGTGAAATTACAACATTTGTTTACAGTGTAACATATCCAGTTCTTGAAAGTACTGTTTTCTGGAAATATAAAACAATAGCTATTTATAGTAAGGTCGCCAAATTCCACCCACTTCACTGATCACTGAAAACGTGATAAAATCACTATTTCAAATTTGAAATAGTGGAGTTTGGGCAAGATAATGAACTGAAAAATTAAACAGCACCCATTTTAGACAAATCATTTCATGTTTCCAACAACAACCAGACAAAACTTGGACTCTGCCATTGCTACTCACTCATTGGGGGTTCCACAGTGCTCTGGGGTCCTGAAACTGCCCCGTCTTGCTCTGAGGGGGCTTCAGACATCATGTCTATGTCTCGGCTGTAGAATGAGAAAACTTCAGAGAAGTCATCTCCACCCACTGAAAATTAACACATTATTGTAACAAATTTATTTAGGCATTTCATTGTTGATAACAAAAAAAGGCTGGATTAGATTAAATCATGTCATATTCATTTCTTCACAACTAACCAGATAAAGCTGGCGTCTCACCTGCGCCAAACTCACTCTCTGGGGGTTCCATGGTGCTCCTAGCTGGCAGCCCAGACATCACTGACTTTCCTCTAGATGAGACATATCCAGACTCACTTTTCATGGACGACCCAGAATTGTGCTCTGAGGCTTTGTCTGATATGTGTGTTCCATGAATTCCGGAGGTGTTGTCATCTTCTTCCACTAAAAAAGATTCATTTTCATGGATGAATATAAAATTCCCTTTTAAGACTCATTTTAGTATTTTTGAGATTGAATGTGAATAAACATCAAAATCATGCTACATTTTACTCACACTCCAGGGAAGTCTTCATTCTCTGAGCCAGCTCATCCTCCTCCTTCAGTTCCACCATCTGCTGCACCTCCATCTTCCAGTCTGCTGCAGCTACTGCTGAAGTCTGATTGGCTCTGCCTTCCTCATACTGGAAATATCTTCCTCCATTTAGAAGCATCATCTCACCAATCATCCTCAATTCATCTGACATGCCCTCATCTTTCTGCCAGATATATCTGCTCCCACATTTCTCAACTAGCCACTGTAGGGGCTCCCCTTCCATTTCAATGTACTCTTCCACTCGTTGGTATGATAACTGATTCTTATCTGACTCGAACACAACTATGACATGATCCCAAACTCTGTCTCCAAGCAGATCCAAGTGTTTCTGTCGCCGCCTTCTGCTTTCCTCTGAGAAGTGAAGCTCGATGTCAACTACCATAAAGATGGCATGTGGCCCAGGATCACAGAGAGACAGGGTGGACACAAAAGCATCTTTGGTCTCCTGTAGAGTGTTTGTGCTTTGGGACATTTTGGTATGGACAGTAGTGATGTCTTGATCTTTGATGGAACGCTGTATTATGTCAGACTGAAATGTCACGCCTTCTGAAAGCATTCCAATATCCATGTCTGAAAATAAGAACTCCTTGATATACTTGAGACACAGAATTCTTACTTGTGATAAAGGAACCCAGTCACCTGTGAAATTGACAATGCCTTGTTATAACACCAGTTTCATTTGCTGACAGACCATCTAAAAACAAGTGTGTGGGTCAATAAAGGCAACAGAATGACTTCTAAATAAAACACATTCTAAAACTAATACCTAACAATTTCTTCCCATATCAATGAAATATCAACTGGAAATATAAATCTAGACTGGAAACATTAGTGAAATGACTGTGATGATAATGACGAAGATTATGATGATGAGGAGGAGGAGGAGGAGGAAATGACTAACCATGGGATCTCACCACCGGCGTTGAATGCGTGGAAAGTGCTGGAAGTAATGGACTTTGTATGGGAGAGCAGGCGGCAGAAGGGCTAAAAGCCGCAAAAGCGTTTTTAGAGCCAAGGGCGTCAAATGCGTCAAAAGCAGAGGGCGTCAAAAGTTGAACTTCATCTAAAAAAATGTAATGAGCTCGGCGCCGGTTGGTCGAGACCCCTGGTCAAACGCTTCATTTGCCGCGATTAACGCTCCTGAACAGTGCTTTCCAGACAGGAGTCAGCAGCGTTGTAACTCTTTCAATGCCGGCGGTGTGATCGCACCGTAAATGTTTAAAATAAGAGATTCATATTCTAGAATATTTTCCATGAAACACACTACTCACTTTAAAAAAAATATATGAAAATAACATACCCATGACAAACTGAACTGTATTCCTGTGTTTGTGAAATGCTGTCTCTCTGTCTTCAGCTCTTTTGGTAAGCTGTCTTCTCTTCCTCTTCATTTCCAGAACGATGTTGTTATCAACTTCAAAGTGCTGGCCTCTGTTTCCTGCTACCACTTCTTCAATCTTCTCCAGCAGCTCTAGCACCTCCCAATCATCTCTTTTCTTGTTGTTGAGGACGTGATATCTGTTCCCACATTTCTCTACTAGAGACTGCAGGGCCACTTCACTCTCTATGTACAGCTCAATGGGCGTGTCTCCCAGTTGGTCTCCACGGGTAAACAGCACCATAGTGTGACTCCACACTCCCTCACCTAGAAGACTAACATGTTCCATCATGTTTGCTATGTATTCTGGTGTGACAGCATCATATATGTGGACATGCAATAGGAAGATGTGGGGTCCCGGAGGACACAGAGACACACTGAGCACAATCTCCTCTTTAGTGAGTTCAGAGGTGCCTTTCAGGTTTATATTCTTCCACCATCCAGGAGCTTCAACTACAATGAGCTGTCTGCCTACTACTTCACCCTGTCTCTTCACACACTGAGCTGTTCTCTTCAGGTCGAACTCCTCTCTGCCCAGGATGGTGTTTCCTGATGAACTTTTTCCAGACCGCCTGTATCCCAGTAGCACAAGTCTGTACTCTAGTTGAGGCGGTAGTTGTCCTGATGAACATGATTATAGAAAAATAAAAAGACACAAAAATGTAAATGTTTTTCATTTAAGAAATAATAATGCTATAATCATAATGGTTATGTGATGGTATCTTAAACATGTAGCTGATATCTACAGTAAAGCAGTGGTTCCCAAACTAGGAGTTGGGACCCCCAAAGGGGTTGCTGAGGTACTGAAGGGGGGTCACGGACAAAAGGAACTTTGCATAAAAACAGGAAATCCACAGGTTAGCAGCTAACATAATTCCATAATTTGGTTGCTAACAATATTCACTTTCATGGTTAATAGATGTATTTGCTGTCCTGTAGTTGTCTAGCAATAGTAGCAGACAAACTATTTATGGAAAATCTAGAAATTTTAATCGACAAAAAATTGCTTAGGCATTAATATTGCTACATTTTCCATTAATAATTTGTCCGCTAATATTGTTAGAAATTCATTGCTAGGTTAAGACTAGTGAAGGGCGGGTAAAGACATTCAGAACATCTCATAACATTTTAAAGTATTCAATACTGTTTTTCTCAAATTAAAATTGAAAATGGAATTGGAAGAACTCACCCTTCAGTGACTGTAAATGCTGCCTTTGTTCCTCCACCTTCTTCAGTCTTGCAGTGGCTCGCTCTTCATCTTCCTCTCTCTTCTCCATCACTTCCTCCACTCTCGTCCCGTCCATCACATAGTAACGGTCCTCATTTCCACAAATAATCTCTATCTTCTGCAGCAGCTGTGCAACCTGATTATCGTCACCTTTGTCCATATTGTTGAGGACATGGTACCTGTTCCCACATTTCTCTACGAGAGACTGCAGGGCCCCTTCACTCTCAATGTACTGCTCAATGGGCGTGTCTCCTAGTTGGTCTCCATGAGTAAACAGCACCATAGTGTGACTCCACACTCCCTCACCTAGATGGTTAACATGTTCCATTATGTTGTCTATGTGTTTTGGTGTTACAGCTTTAACTAGTCGTACATGCAGTACGAAGATGTGGGGTCCTGGAGGACACAGAGAGACACTGAGCACAATCTCCTGTTTAGTGAGCTCAGAGGTGCCTTTCAGGTTTATAGGCCTATTACTCCACCATCCAGGAGCTTCAACTACAGTGAGCTGTCTGCCTGCTACTTCTCCCTGTCTCTTCACACACTGAGCTGTTCTCTTCAGGTCAAACTCCTCTCTGCCCAGGATGGTGTTTCCTGATGAACTTTTTCCAGACTGTCGGTTTCCCAGCAGCACAATTCTGAACTGTAGTTGAGGCGGTAGTTGTCCTGTTAAACATGATCATAAAAAAAAGAAATGAAAATGTAAATGTGTTTCATTTAAGATAAAATAATGCTATAATCCTAATGGTCATGTGATGGTATCTTAAACAGGTAGCTGATCTGTACAGTAAAGCAGTGGTTCCCAAACTAGGAGTTGGGACCCCCAAAGGGGTTGCTGAGGTACTGAAGAGGGGTCACGGACAAAAGGAACTTTGCATAAAAAACAAGAAATCCACAGGTTAGCAGCTAACATAATTCCATAATTTGGTTGCTAACAATATTCACTTTCATGGTTAATAGATGTATTTGCTGTCCTGTAGTTGTCTAGCAATAGTAGCAGAAAAACTATTAATGGAAAATCTAGCAATATTATGGATAAAAAATTAATTAGGTATTAATATTGCTAGATTTTTCATTGATAATTTGTCCGCTTATATTGTTCGAAATTCATTGCTAGGTTAAGACTAGTGAAGGGGGGTAGAGAAAATATTCACAAGTCCAGAAGGGGGTCCCAGCTGAAATAGTTTGGGGACCACTGCAGTAAAGCATCATATTATACAGATTAGTATTTACATTAAAGACACTCAGAGCATCGTATAATATCTTAAAATAATCAATACTGTTTTTTCTCAAATTAAAACAGAAAATGGAAATGGAAGAACTCACCCTTCAGTGACTGTAAATGCTGCCTTTGCTCCTCCACCTTCTTCAGTCTTGCAGTGGCTCTCTCTTCATCTTCCTCCCTCCTCTTCATCACTTCCTCCAGTCTACTCCTGCCCATCTCAAAGTGGCGGCCCTCATTTTCATAGATAATCTCATCTATCTTCTCCAGTAGCTCTGTGACCTGTCTCCTGTCACCTTTGCCCATATTGTTGAGGGCATGATATCTGTTCCCACATTTCTCTACCAGAGTTTGCAGGGGCCCTTCACTCTCTATGTACCTCTCGATGGTTATGTCCCCCAGCCAGTCTCCACGGGTAAACAGCAGCATGCTGTGACTCCACACTCCCTCACCTAGATGGTCAACATGTTCCACCATGTTGTCTATGTGTTTTGGTGTTAAAGCATGAGTTACATATACATGCAACAAGAAGATGTGGGGTCCTGGAGGACAGAGAGACACACTGCGCAGAATCTCCTGTTTGGTGATCTCTGGAGTGTCTTGGAGGTTGCTGTCTAATGTCCATCCAGGAGCCTCAACTACAGTGAACTGTCTTCCAGCTATTTCTCCTTGTCTCTTCACACACTCAGCTGTTCTTCTCTGCTGGTCAGACTCCTCTCTACCCAGGATGGTGTTTCCAGATGAACTCTTCCCAGACTTTTTGTATCCCAGCAGCACAATTCTGATCTCTTCTTGAGGCAACAGTTGCCCTGTTAAACAGGATTATAAAAAAGAAACAAAAACGTGAATGTTTTTCATTTGAGAAAAAAATTATCATTAAAATCATAATGGTCATGTGATGGTATCTTAAACAGGTAGCTGATCTGTACAGTAAAGCAGTGGTTCCCAAACTAGGAGTCGGGACCCCTAGTGGGGTTGCGGAGGTTCTGAAGGTGGGTCACCGACAAAAGGGACTTATGGCATAAAAACAGGAAATCCACAGGTTCACAGCTAACATAATTCCATAATTTGGTTAGCAACAGTTTTCACTTTATGGTTCATAGACGTATTTGCTGTCCTGTAGTTTTCTTTCAGTATTAGCAGACAAATTATTCATGGAAAATCTATCAATATTAATGGATGAAAAAAATTGCTTAGGCATTAATATTGCTAGATTTGTCATTGATAATTTGTCTGATAATATTGCTAGAAATCCTCATCTAGGTTAAGACTATAGTGAAGAGGGGGTAGAGAAAATATTCACAAGTCCAGAAGGGGGTCCCAGCTGAAAAGGTTTGGGGACCACTGCAGTAAAGCATCATTTTATACAGATTAGTATTTACATTTAAAATAATCAATACTGTTTTTCTAAAATTAAAACCTAAAATGTAAATGGAAGAACTCACCCTTCAGTGACTGTAAATGCTGCCTTTGCTCCTCCACCTTCATCTGTCTTGCAGTGGCTCGCTCTTCATCTTCCTCTCTCCTCTTCATCACTTCCTCCAGTCTCTTCCTGTCCATCTCATAGTGACGGCCCCCATTCCCACAGATACTCTCCTCCATCTTGTCCATCAGCTCTGCCATCTGTTTTCTGTAACCATTGTCCATGTTGTTGAGGACATGATATCTGTTCCCACATTTCTCTACTAGAGACTGCAGGGCCCCTTCACTCTCTATGTGCAGCTCAATGGATGTGTCTCCCAGCCAGTCTCCACTGGTAAACAGCACCATGGTGTGACTCAACGTTCCCTCACCTAGATGATTAACATGTTCCACCATGTTCTTTATGTCTTCCGGTGTTAAAGCATGAGTTACATCTACATGCAACATGAAGATGTGGGGTCCTGGAGGACACAGAGACACACTAAGAGCGATCGCCTGTTTAGTGAGTTTAGGGGTATCTTTGAGGTTATACTTCTTCCACCATTCAGGAGCTTCAACTACAGTGAGCTGTCTGTCTGCTACTTCTCCCTGTCTCTTCACACACTGAGCTGTTCTCTTCAGGTCAAACTCCTCTCTGCCCAGGATGGTGTTTCCCGATGAACTTTTTCCAGACAGCCTGTATCCCAGTAACACAATTCTATGCTCCAGTTGAGGCGGTAGTTGTCCTGTTTAACAGGATCATAAAAATGTAAAGAAACAAAAATGTTTAGTTTTTTTTCAGTGAAGAAAAAATAATCATGCTATCTAACACTGTGCGGTCCGGTTCTCGATTCTGATTGGCTGATAGCTGTGGTCAATCGAGCGTAAACCTACACCTTTCACATGAAGATTCTATGCGCGTTTAAGTTAGACCCAGTGCATCTACGTTGGTAATGAGAATATGTTGCAGTTGGGGTAGGGAGTCTGCAAGAAGAGCACATCTTTGCACCATAATATGTGGTTGGGGTATCAGTGTGATTGCAAAGACATTTAATTCTTGCAGTGTTTATCACCCCTTGCTGAAATTTTGTAGCGAAGTCTGTTTACTGGCAGCGCGACGCACGCACGCCGAGTAACCACAATCACTTCCTCAACTTGTCAACTCGTTGCGGATGAAATTAATTATCATTAAAGCGTTTTAAAAGAAATTTGGTCAGCGATTAAGTGTAACAGTGTTAGATAAGCAATAAGCCACTTGAGTCCGTGGGTTACGCTCTATTGTTATTATATGGTGTGACGTCATCGGTCGAATGCTCCATTCATTTCAACGGGGCTCCCCAACGTTCGCACGTCTGTTATTTTTCGATAACGGACGGGTTGGTCTATAACAGACCGCTGTCAATGGCAACAAGACTTTTCACTGCTAAAGCGACTTTTCAA
This sequence comes from Engraulis encrasicolus, assembly GCF_034702125.1. Lineage (NCBI taxonomy): Eukaryota > Metazoa > Chordata > Actinopteri > Clupeiformes > Engraulidae > Engraulis > Engraulis encrasicolus. The sequence goes on from NC_085857.1 coordinate 52,413,271, forward strand.
CAAGACTCTAAGACTTCAGAGAGAACAAGACCCCTCCGCTCCGCGTCGGGGTCTAAAGATTCTCTCTGTCGTGCTGCTATTCCACGGTAGCGACCTTCTCGCCGAACGTTAACCCTTACATAACGGGCAAGGGGACGTTTACGGCACTCCACTTCGCGTCGTGCCCCACTCCCCTTGGCCGTTATCAATCGAGCGTAACCGCCTCTTGTGGCTTACTGCTTAAATAATCATGCTGGTCATGTGATGCGGGTAGCTGATATTACATTTTTGTGATGTATGCATATTTCCCTTCAATATGTACTGTAAACCAGTGGTTCCCAAATAAGGGATCAGGACCCCTTGGGGGGTCGCAGAGATACTGAAAGGGCGTCGCAGACAACAGGGACTTCAAACGGAAATCCACAGGTTAACAGCTAACATAATTGCATAATTTGGTCGGTAACAGTATTCATCTGTATGATTTATAGATGTATTTGCCGTCTTGCAGATTTCTAGCAATATTAGCAGACAAATTATTAATGGAAAATTTAGGAATATTAATGGACCAAAAATTGCTTAGGCATTATCATTGCTAGATATTCTATTTATAATTTGTCCGGTAATATTGCTAGAAATCCATTGCTAGGCTAAGACTATAGTGGGTGGGTTGGGGGGGGTCNAATAAATATTCTAAAGTCCAAATAGGGTCAACGCTGAAAAGGTTTGGGAACAAATGCAGTAAAGCATCTTATTACACAGCTTATTATTTACATTTAATTTGTTCCGAGCATTGTTTAACATTTTAAAAAAACAAAAAACATTTGGCTACTGTTTTTCTAAAATTAAAACCTAAAATGGAATTGGAAGAACTCACCCTTCAGTGACTGTAAATGCTGCCTTTGCTCCTCCACCTTCATCCGTCTTGCAGTGGCTCGCTCTTCATCTTCCTCTCTCCTCTTCATCACTTCCTCCAGTCTCTTCCTGTCCATCTCATAGTGACGGCCCCCATTTCCACAGATAATCTCCTCCATCTTCTCCAGCAGCTCTGTGATCTGTGTTCTGTCACCTTTGTCCATGTTGTTGAGGACATGATATCTGTTCCCACATTTCTCTACTAGAGACTGCAGGGCCCCTTCACTCTCTATGTACAGCTCAATGGGTGTGTCTCCCAGCCAGTCTCCACGGGTAAACAGCACCATGGTGTGACTCCACACTCCCTCACCTAGATGGTCAACATGTTCTATCATGTTCTTTATGTTGTCCGGTGTAACATCAGCACCTACAAGTACAGTCAGTAGGAAGACATGAGGTCCTGGAGGACACAGAGAGACACTGAGCTCAATCTCCTGTTTAGTGAGCTCAGAGGTGCCTTTCAGGTTTACATTCAACCACCATCCAGGAGCTTCAACTACAGTGAGCTGTCTGCCTGCTACTTCTCCCTGCCTCTTCACACACTGAGCTGTTCTCTTCAGGTCAAACTCCTCTCTGCCCAGGATGGTGTTTCCTGATGAACTTTTTCCAGACTGTAGATATCCCAAGAGCAAAATTCTGAACTCCATTTGAGGCAGTAGTTGTCCTGATAAACATGATTATAGAAAAATAAAAAGACATAAAAATGAAAATGTTTTTCATTTAAGAAAATAATGCTATAATCCTAATGGTCATGTGATGGTATCTTAAACAGGTAGCTGATCTGTACAGTAAAGCAGTGGTTCCCAAACTAGGAGTCGGGACCCCCAAAGGGGTTGCTGAGGTACTGAAGGGGGGTCACGGACAAAAGGAACTTTGCATAAAAACAGGAAATCCACAGGTTAGCAGCTAACATAATTCCATAATTTTGTTAGTAACAGTATTCACTGTCATGGTTAATAGATGTATTTGCTGTCCTGTAGTTTTCTTTCAGTATTAGCAGACAAATTATTCATGGAAAATCTAGCAATATTAATGGATAAAAAAATTGCTTAGGCATTAATATTGCTAGATTGATAATTTGTCTGATAATATTGCTAGAAATCCTCAGCTAGGTTAAGACTATAGTGAAGGGCGGGTGGAGAAAATATTCACAATTCCAGAAGGGGGTCCCAGCTGAAAAGGTTTGGGGACCACTACAGTAAAGCATCATATTATACAGATTAGTATTTACATTAAAGACATTCAGAGCATCGTATAATATTTTAAAATAATCAATACTGTTTTTCTCAAATTAAAACCTAAAATGTAAATGGAAGAACTCACCCTTCAGTGACTGTAAATGCTGCCTTTGCTCCTCCACCTTCATCCGTCTTGCAGTGGCTCGCTCTTCATCTTCCTCTCTCCTCTTCATCACTTCCTCCAGTCTCTTCCTGTCCATCTCATAGTGACGGCCCCCATTTCCACAGATAATCTCCTCCATCTTCTCCAGCAGCTCTGTGATCTGTGTTCTGTCACCATTGTCCATGTTGTTGAGGACATGATATCTGTTCCCACATTTCTCTACTAGAGACTGCAGGGCCTCTTCACTCTCTATGTGCAGCTCAATGGGTGTGTCTCCCAGCTGGTCTCCACGGGTAAACAGCACCATGGTGTGACTCCACACTCCCTCACCTAGATGGTCAACATGTTCCATCATGTTCTTTATGTCTTCCGGTGTTAAAGCATGAGTTACATCTACATGCAACAGGAAGATGTGGGGTCCTGGAGGACACAGAGACACACTAAGCGCGATCGCCTGTTTAGTGAGTTTAGGGGTGTCTTTGAGGTTATACTTCAACCACCATCCAGAAGCCTCAACTACAGTGAGCTGTCTGCCTGCTACTTCTCCCTGTCTCTTCACACACTGAGCTGTTCTCTTCAGGTCAAACTCCTCTCTGCCCAGGATGGTGTTTCCTGATGAACTTTTTCCAGACAGCCTGTATCCCAGCAGCACAATTCTGAACTCTAGTTGAGGCAGTTGTCCTGTTAAACATGATTATTAAAAATAAAAAAATATAAAAATGTAAATGCTTTTCATTTAAGAAAAATAATCATGCTATAATGGTGCTGGTCATGTCATGGTATCTTAAACAGGCAGCTGACATTACATTTTTGTTTTGCATATTTTCCTTCAATATGTACAGTAAAGCAGCGGTTCCCAAAATAGGGGAAGAGACCAATAGGGGGGTTGTGGAGTTACTGAATGGGGGTCACAGACAAAAAGGGATTTTGCATAAAAACTGGAAATGCACAGGAAAACAGCTAACATATTTCCATAATTTGATTACTAGCAGTATTCACTTGTGTGGTTATTAATAGATGTATTTGCCGTGTTGTAAATGTCTGACAATATTGGCAGAAAAACTATTAATGGAAAATCTAGAGATATTAATAGAAAAAAAATCGTTAGGGACTATTGCTAGATTTTCCATTGATATAAGTAGTCTGCTAATATAATTTGCTAGATTTGCTAGAGTTAAGGGTCTCTGTGTGTGTGTGTGTGTGTGTGTGTGTGTGCGCACGTGCGTGTGCGTGTGCGCGCGTGCGTGCGTGCGTGCGTGCGTGCGTGCGTGCGTGCGTGCGTGCGTGTGTGTGTGTGTGTGTGGAGGTGGGTATTCTGAAGTTCAAAAGGGGGTCCCAGCTGAAAAGGTTTGGGGACCACTACAGTAAAGCATCATATTATACAGATTAGTATTTACATTAAAGATGTTCAAAGCATCTCATTGGAAGAACTCACCCTTCAGAGACTGTAAATGCTGCCTTTGCTCCTCCACCTTCATCTGTCTTACAGTGGCTCGCTCTTCATCTTCCTCTCTCCTCTTCATCACTTCCTCCAGTCTCTTCCTGTCCATCTCATAGTGACGGCCCCCATTTCCACAGATAATCTCCTCCATCTTCTCCAGCAGCTCTGTGATCTGTGTTCTGTCATCTTGATCTATATTGTTGAGGACATGGTACCTGTTCCCACATTTCTCTACGAGAGACTGCAGGACTCCATCATTCTTAATGAACTGCTCAATGGGTTTCTCCCCTAGCCAGTCTCCACAGGTAAACAGCACCATGGTGTGACTCCACACTCCCTCACCTAGATGATTAACATGCTCCATCATGTTTGCTATGTATTGTGGTGTTGCAGACTTATTTACACATACATGCAGTAGGAAGATGTGGGGTCCTGGTGGACACAGAGACGCGCTGAGCACAATCTCCTGTTTAGTGAGCTCAAGAGTGTCTTGAAGATTTCTATTCTTCCACCATCCTGGAGCCTCGACGACAGTGAGCTGTCTGCCTGCTACCTCTCCCTGTCTCTTCACACACTCAGCTGTTCTCTGCTGGTCAGACTCCTCTCTACCCAGGATGGTGTTTCCTGATGAACTCTTTCCTGAGCTTTTGTATCCCAAAAGCACAACTCTTAACTCCGACTGTGAAGGCAATTGTTCTGTGAAATATGTGAAATAGAAATGTGTAAATTGATTGGTTGGAACTGTCATTTGTAGGACTCAATTATAATAATAATGAAAAAAACAAGTTAAGGTGTATATACATGTATTTAATATACTGCATTTCAGTTGTGTTTGATGTGTCGATACGATAGCCATAACACCACAAATCCATGTTGAATATAACTTAATAATGGAAAATAAACAAACAAAAAATATCCATACAATAGTGGCACTGGCTGTCGTTGCGCCGCCCTGACATGTGCTACTGCTGAAACGCCCCTGACCCACATATGAAATTGTGAAAGGTAGAGTGTCGAGGGGTCTTGAAATGGCACCAAAAATGCTCCAACAGGCAAAAATTGTGTCGACTGGGTTTTTATTTTTTTTCACACCAGCAGTGATTATTTACAAACGAGTGTCCCACACTGTATTCCCCAACAGTACTATGAACTAGAAAAGTTTACGCTGTAGTACTCAATATTGCAAAAATGTCCAGATGACATACACATTTTAGGTGTTCTCAACAGGTTTTCAGGTACCAATAAATTAACTCTGGTTGGCATTGTGTTTTTAAGTACAACTGACATCCTAACACAATGTCTTTGAGTTTGTAAATTGGAACTCTATCTGGCATATGAGTGGTTAGATGTCTTGACATCAGCTGAGGCGACCATGGAGTAGTGGTTAAACAGCTGGTCCTCCACCTCAAAGGTTGCAAGTTCAATCCCCAACATGGAGATAACCTTACCTACTTCCATACTTCCTGGAACATGGTATGAAAATGTTCAGATGGCCACCAGACCCATGACTCCAGCTTTAATTAGCAATATTTTTCACATTTAATTTCGAGCTAAATTAAAAAAAAGAAAAATGCTTAGGTAAAGCAAGACAATGTTTGAGCTGCTGTGGTCTGGATAGGGCAATGGCCACAAGATCAGAGGATTGCAGGTTTGAATCCTGTATTACCAATGAAAAAAACACTCAAGTAGATATTTATTGTTTATTTCTCGTGAAACTGTGAAAGTTACAAATTCTTTAAATCATGTCAATTGGAACTATATCTGACATATGAGACTATGGATGTCAGCATGTTGTGCTTGGGCAGTCATGGACTAACAGTTAAGCAGTTGGCCTTGAAACATGATGGTTTCAAGTTCAATTCCCAGCACGGGATGTTAGTAAAAAAAAAAACACATTTAAACATTATTGTTTTGGTATGATGTCAGTTGGCCGGATTTGAAGTGGAAAGTATGTGTGAAACACATTTGACTGTTAATTATGAGTAAGTCCAATACTTTCTAACAAACAGGGCTAACTTTCTACAAATACAAAACCTGCAGTTGAGTGGTGTAGGGGATAGTCCTCAGCATGTAGCCATATTGGCATGTCCTTATCTTGAGGTTGAGAGTTCGAATCCTAAGGCTCGGTCACTCACTTTTTTGGTTGTTTTAGTTGTTTTTTTGTTTACCAGCTTCTGCTTTGTGTAAAGAAGAACCCATTCATGTCAGAACCATAGAAACCCTATTTTATTAAAATGTAACATAAAATACAAACTTCTCTAAAAATGGTGAATCTGTCAATGGGGGATAGATTTACTCAACACCATGTGACCATCAGACCACAACTGACAACTTGGCATGGAAAAATGTGTCTACCAACCTCACTTCAAGGTAAGAAAGACCCATAAAAGTGTGTTGGTGTGTATGTGTAGTAGTTTACTATGTTGCTGTGTGTGACATTAGGTGCTCTTGATGCTACACTGTGTGTATGTTTTGTTAGCAACTTAGCTTAGAATGTTAGCTACTGCTAGTTAGGCTAGCACTGTGTAGGCCTTTCATACAAATCTTTTTCTTGTATCATACATCTGCAGTGTATTTACAAGTGATGCGTTGCATTTTCATGATGACATATTGCACATTGAACTTCTGTATAAACCAGTGTAGCAATCATGCTGTAGGGGCCTAATTCAACAAGTCCTCATGAAAGCCTTAAACTTAGGCCTATTTATTCTCCACAGGCAGCCGATATGGGACCACCAGAACTGTATGATCCATCAGCTCTACTCAACAGGCTGTTAGGCTATATGGATCTCCTTCAGCCACCAACTCCTAATAAAAGATTCAGAAATGGACAACAAATAAATTACTAAATTGCCTAATGTGTTGAGGTTGATTCTTTGTAATATATTGACTGTTGACTGTATAGACTGGGTCTAAATTTTAGAACAGATTGTTGTGTATTGTATGATTGTTGTGTTATTGTCTACTGTTTTTGTTTGTCAACCACATGGAACAAAAAAAAAAACCTTGATATAAAGCATTGTTCACGTTTGTGGAATTAAAGCTCATGTTATATTTGGTTTAAACAGAGGAGTGGTAGCCTAGTGCATTAGTGTAAACCAACCAATCATTGGGCTCTAAAATGGGAAAACATAAAACTTTTAATTTTGAAATCAAAAACTTAGAGCCAATATAGCTAAACAATGCTGTGCTTGTTTACTTAAAAATTTTAACTGTCTGCTAAGTACTAATTGCATTGATTTTTGCACCATTCTCGAAATATTTATGTCAATGGAGCATGTTAGATCTTTGAGTAGCAGCTACTAAAATATTCAAGATTTATTTTTTTCTCATAACATTTGTTTTCACATAACATGTCTGATTTCATGTAAGACTTACACAAACGTTTTAGTTTTCAACTCAAATCTTTTGTGTAAACCATTGTTTCTGTGCATTTTAGAGTTTGGAGTACATACTTGACTTGGGCTGCTAAAAACTAAAAATCTAATTATGGAATTAAAGTTTTCAATCTTTTCAGTCATTTCAAAGTTTTTGATCATCTTCTTAAAGATTTTGTGTCCTGCATATGCATGCATGTATGTAGTATTTACGTAAAACATTTGGTCACAAAACTAAAACTTTAACGGGAATAAGTTTCCACAAAAGTTTAGAGTTCGTGGAACATGTTGGGGTTTACAGTGCAAGTGTCCAAAAAGGTAAGTATTCAATAAAGAAAAATATTTACAAAAATATATTTACAAAAATAATAACAAAAAGGTCAAAATCAAAATGTCTCTTCAGCAGAGAAAAATGCTTTGGCATAGCATATGACTACTCACAGGTAAGGTAACCTTCACCTACCGACCTCCTCGAGCAACTGAGAAGTCGGACCTTTTAAGCAAAAGTTTTCCCGCCCTGGCCACTGGACTAATCCATTACAGAACATATGCCAGGGGGGATTTACAAACAGAACTGAAAATAACTAAATAAACTCTATAAAACAGTACCAAACATATTATAACTAAATCAGGCCTTTAACACAAATCATAACAAATGAATGCATAAAGAAATAAAGCAACAAAAAGCAAAAATGAAGATAATTGATTTCGCAGCGCGCAGCGCTGCCAATGAGCGAACGCACCCATGGATATATGCGCACAGAATCATGCCCTCGGTTTCTCTCACCAGACCCGGAAGAGCTGCAACACTGCAGGTAAGTTTTAAAAGGCTACAGAAACACTTGGCGAAAGGAAGAAGGCTTAAACAGTGAACACAATGCATTCAGGAGGTGGTATGCTTTGCAAACTTGATGAAAGGGAGTTGTGACAAATAAGCGTTTCACGGACAACACTGTGTTTGTGTTTGCTGTCGCCGTGCGAGGTGTATGGCGTGTGTGTGTCTATGTGGAAGCGCTTAGCGTGTGTAAAATGTTTGTCATGCCGCGGTTATCATGTGTGCACCCATGAGCCTGCAAACATTAAAACAGCACATCGCAAGATGTTAATAACATTGTCCCGACACATAAATTAGTGTCCAATGCGCAGCGTTTCAGCCGCGGGCTTAGGAGAGGTGAGAGAGGGGAAAGCGCCTTGGCGCCAGTAAAGTTTAAAAGCGTCCGCCTGGACGCGGTGGTGACGCGCCCATAAGCCGCGTCATCACACACCCCCCTCCTTAAGATTGCCCCTCCTCCTCGGGGCGGGACAAGAAGTCAGCGGAAACATTTTCTTTTCCGGCCTTATACCGGATGGTGAAGTTGTACGGCTGCAATGACAGGTACCACCGCGTGACTCTGGCATTACTGTCTCGCATGCGGTGGAGCCACTGCAGCGCACGGTGGTCTGTCTCCAAGTCAAAACGTTTCCCCAGCAGATAATACCGGAGACTGTCCAAGGCCCACTTGATGGCCAGGCACTCCTTTTCAACCGTAGAGTACCAGGTCTCACGGTCGAACAGCTTACGGCTGATGTACTGCATGGGATGTCGGTCTGCCCCTTTACCCTGCAGTAGCACAGCACCAAGCCCCAGCCCAGAGGCGTCGGTCTGCACCGTGAAGGGGAGATCAAAGTTGGGGCTCTGTAGCACCGGTGAGTCACAAAGACAATCCTTCAGGTCCTGGAAGGCTGCCTGACAACCTGTCCACACAACCTTATTGGGGCTGTTTTTGCGGGTCAAGTCAGTGAGCTTGGAGGCACGTGTGGAGAAGTTGGGGATAAACCGCCTGTACCACCCCACGAGACCCAGGAAGGATCTCACACCTTTCTTGGTTGTGGGTGGTGGCCGGTCACGGACAGCCTCCACCTTGCTCACTTGTGGCTTGATGTTGCCACTACCCAGCACGTAGCCTAGGTAGCAGACCTCCGGCCTAGCCAGCTGGCATTTGCTGGCATTCACAACCAGGCCGGCGTTGCTGATCCGGCTGAACACGTCAGCCAGATGGGTCACATGCTCCTCCCAGGAGGAGCTGTAGATGATGACGTCGTCGATGTAGGCGGCTGCATAAGTCTCCGCCCCTCGCAGCACTTGATCCATGAGCCGCTGGAATGTAGCGGCCGCTCCATGGAGTCCGAAGGGCATGGTGGTGAACTGGTAAAGTCCACTCGGGGCTCGAAAGGCTGTCAGTTCTTGGGCCTCTGGCGTGAGTGGCACTTGCCAGGACCCCTTGCAAAGATCGAGGGTACTGAGGTACTGGGCTTTGCCCAACCGTTCCACCATCTCATCTACCCTTGGCATTGGGTAGGGGTCAAAGGCTGAGATTGAGTTCAGTTTTGAAAAGTCAACACAAAAGCGCAGCTCGCCATCCTTTTTGGGGACTAAAACGACGGGGCTGCACCATTCGCTGCGCGATGGCACTATCACGCCCATGTCCAGCATTGCCTGGACCTCCGCCTTCAAAGCAGGGATGAGCCTCGCCGGGACCCGGCAAGCAGTCTGTCGGACCGGACCTGGTCCTGTCAGACGGATGTGGTGCTGCATCAGCGAAGTCCGTCCAGGCTCCTCTCTGAACAGGCCCTCTGGAAAGACCTGCTGCACGTCGTCCTGCTGGCGGCTGGACAGATGCTGCAGCGGTGGAGAAGTCTTGCCTCCCCCCGTGGGGAAGTACTGCTCCTTGGTCTCCTCCTCTTCTTCCACCACCCGAGCCCAGTTCAGGTGGCTGGTGGTGTCTGGTCGAGGTACCCACTCTTTGAGCAGGTTGATGTGGAACCTTTGTCTTGGCTTTCGACGATCTGGCATGGCACCGAACCCACTTTCGCCAGCACCTCGAATGGCCCCTGCCATCTCGCCAGGAGACTGCTGGTGGACGAAGGCAGTAGCAGGAAAACCTTCTGGCCCGGGTTGAAGGTGCGGCTCTGCGCTGTCCGGTCGTACGTGGTCTTCTGGCGTGACTGGGCCTTGACCATGTTGTCTCATCTTCAGCACGTACTCTGCAATGCTGGTTTGTTGTGGCGCTCCCTCTCCGGTCCACGCCTCTTTGAGCACATCCAGGGGTCCTCTCACCTGGCGGCCGAAGAGGAGCTCGAAAGGGGAGTAGCCAGTCGAAGCTTGAGGGACCTCCCTGTATGCGAACAGGAGGTATGGCAGCCACTGGTCCCAGTCTGTGCCGGTGTCACACACAAACTTCCTCAGCATGGATTTGAGGGTCTGGTTGAAGCGCTCAACCAATCCATCAGTCTGTGGGTGATACGGTGTGGTTCTAATGGGCCTAATGCCCAGGAGGGAGTAAACCTGTCTCATGAAACGGGAGTTAAAGTTGGTTCCCTGGTCTGTAAGAATTTCTCTCGGGATGCCTACTCGTGAGAACAACTGAATGAGACAGTTAGCCACTTGTCTTGACTTAACATTTCTGAGGGGGTAGGCCTCGGGATATCGAGTGGCATAGTCGCAAATGACTAAGATGTAACGGTGGCCTCCTCTACTCTTCTCCAAAGGGCCTACAATATCCATAGCAATTCTTGTGGTGTGTCGATTATGGGCATGCTCATGAGTGGTGCTTTTTGGCCTCTGTGTGTTTTGGATCTGAGTTGGCATGTGGGGCAGGACTTGCAGTAATCAATCACCTCTTGATACCACTTGGGCCAGTAAAAGCGCTTAGCAACTCTGTCAAGTGTCTTCTGCTGCCCTAAGTGTCCTGACCAGGGGATACTCTGTGCAAGGTGAAGTACTTTGGGCCGCAGCGATTCAGGGACCACAATATGCTCAGCTTCCTCAAACACACACATCAGCACACAATCTCTCACAACAAAGCATTCTTTGCCACACACGGTAGCCTTCATGACATCCTCCTCACAACTTTCTCAAAACAAGCCTTAAGTGTAGGGTCAGCTTTCTGAAGGTCTTTGAACTCTGCACTGTCGATCACATCGCCATCTAGGGATGGAAGGGGTAACTGCTCCTGCACTGGAGTACCTAAAAACTTGTCTCTTCTCTTTAGTGACCTAGACTTTTTGGGCTTAGCAACAGGCTGTGTGACTGGAAACGGTAACTCCGCCAACTCAGCTTGAGCTTGTAATCGTGTCGTAACAAAAGCAGATGCAACGGGTGCAGACTTCTCCCGCAAATCAAGTAACACAGGCACATCCTGGCCTAACACAATGGGATACGGCAGTGTATCCATTATGCCAACATTTAGCAGATACCTCTGGCCATCAATCTCCATGTCTACGTTAGCTGTCTGGTGTTCAGTTTCATCTCCGTGGATACACCTCACCCTCACTCTACCAACAGTAGCATAATCTGCAGGGTCAAGACAAGCGCTCCTTACGAATGTCTGGCTACTACCAGTGTCTACAAGGGCCTGCAAAGTCCTACCCCTGATGGTGACGGGAACTAGCGTGTCAGTGGAGCTAGGTGTAGACGTTGATGTGTGAGATGGTGGCATGGCAGGCTGGCATTGGGGTCATTCCACGCCAAATCTCCGAATCATCCCGCACGACCATCTCAGATTTGGCAGAAAAAAATCAAGGAGGTTCGCAAACGTCCCAATAGGAAAAGTGCAAAATTATAGCTCTCAACTCAGATTGTTTTGTCATTAAAAATGTTTTTTTGTCAGGTACCCCCCTGACTCCTTTGGAACAGACTTCTCAGAGAGCCCACTTTCAGAGTGTTGTATCTACAAAACTACTTTAAGTAGGCTCCTTTCAAGGGGTAACATTTGGAACATGCACTTGTGAAATGTGGATTTTCACACATCCTCTTGTCATTTACCACCGTTTTCTGGGGGCTTAAAGTTGCTTAAAAAATTCTCACCTTTGAATTTGTGGTCATCTTTGAAGGACTGTGGTAAGTGCAGTTTTAAAGACAGAGGTTTGATATGGACAATGTATGTTCCCAACCATTCTGTGCATGTTGTGTTGAAAGACTGATCTTCTGCGATGAACAGTTTAGAAGATATGAAGTCTTTAAAATGGAAAAACTGAAACTTGGTGCCATCTTTGCCACGTTATTTTAAAAAAAATGTCACGACTCACCACCATATTATCAACAGTTTTGGAAAGATTAGATGTCTGTTCTTAACATATCCAAAAACTGGGATGGTATTCTGCCTCATTTGGTCACAATGATTTTTTTAAAAACCCACTGTTGTGTGACTTCCACTGCTCCTATGAAAACCTGATATTGGGGGGCAACTTTGCCATGCTATACCAAAACAATGACAGCAATCACCACAATGAACTGAACAGTTTTGGAAAGATAGGATGTCTGTTTGTAACATATCCAAAAACGGGGATGGTGTTCTGCATCAATGTCTTGTAATGACTCTTGAAAAACCCTTTGCTGTTACATCAGCAGCTCCTGTGAAAATGCCTAAGTCACATGAATTACCAGGGGCGGAGCTATAGGGGGACAAGCAGGGCATTTGTCCAGGGCCCTCCTGCATTTGTGGTAGGGGCCATAATCATGACCTTTGCAGACTTTTGGGTGCCAATCTATTTGGGCTGACACGGAATGACGGGCAGTTTTACTTGGGCATTTTTGATACAAGAAATGTGACTTGAGTATTTTTGAAGCACACAATAAGAAACAGTTGAGTGATTTATATACCATTATTATTTTTCTTTTTCTTTTAGCTTTTAGGTAACTACATTTTTTGGTAACTAAATGTTCGTGAATTAAAGGTTATGGCCATGTGTTTAAACCTCAACACTGTAGGAGTTAACATTTTGCTATTATACCGTAAAGTAAGTCTTGAATTGCAGTAGTGATAAATTAATTTAATCATTTTGATTGGTGAAGTAGCGTTAACAAATAGTCTTGATACAGGATGTTTGCCAAACTTTATTTCAGCATATGATTTTTTTTTTAAGCAAATTTCCTATAGCTGCGAAGATATTTTTATATTTTTCTTTGATACATTTCAAATTTTCCATCTCTTCTGCAACTCTGCACTGTTGATAGAGGTGCACATCATTTGATTCAACACACAGACCTTTGCCATGAACCAATACAATGCGCTAGGTTCCTCGGTCATGGTTAGGACTGGGGCGGGGCCAAGTTCTATGAACAGGTCACCTTTGTCATGGTTTTTTTGGGGGGGGTGGGACACTTTTATTATATCGTCGGCTTGCTACCAAAACCGCCTAAGTCCGATTTTGGGGTTTTCGGAAAACAGCGAAAAACTAGGCACCAAAGGGGGCGCCAAACATCAGTGACGGTTCTAGGAAATCTGAGACCCAGGGCAAAGAGCAATTGTGAGTCCCCCCTAATAATTTTGGTCAAAGGAGATTTTTGCAGAACTCCCCTTTTTTACTCCCCTACCACATCTGCATCATCCTGTCATCATGTCTGTGTCATTGGTCCACTACAAACAGTACCAAGATGTTCATATATTTTCTTTATATATTTTGAGTGAAGCTGCAAGTCAAACATGAAATGGCTCCTAAGGAAAACAAAACACTTTAAATAACTTATTTAAAGCAGCGAAACAAGAACAATGCACTGCACATCATTTTGATAGTTATACTATTCTTTTTTATTTTTATTCCAAATTTTAATCCTGGAAATGGTGAATGAATATTTTTGTAGACCTTGTAACAACCTAGCATGCTATGTATTAAGTTCATTATGTTTAACTTAAACACTTAGGGGTTTCTTTTGCCTTCTATGTCTACCAACAGATTTTCACAGCTTTCTTTTACTTATTAGCACTTTCAGTCATATTAGCTCCCAATGATACATTATTTGCATTCTCATCCAAAGTGTAATTCTTTTTGTCATTGTGCCAGAGCAATTGCCACAATGGTAATGCATACATTGCTCGTATCAGGGCAGACCCCGACTGCAGTGCCACACAGAGTAAGCCATGCAGTGACGCCCAATCTCCATGTTGAGGTCCCATCAGTCATGGAGGAGGATGAAGGGGTGGGGCACTTCTTTGGTCCTTGTACCTCCTCACGAACTGTCTCCTCCTTGTTTATCATCTTTGTTTAACTTCTGCTCTTCTCCATGCTCATAGAACTGCCCCACCCTCCCAACCTTGCCCATGACCGAGGTAACCTGGTCATAGAACTGTGCCCCGCCCACTTCAACACCATGACCGTGTTATTCAGAATATGGTATAACCACTACTGGATTCTTTGCACATTGGGAATGGTCATCCTGTTACGTATGCAATTATGCATTGCACTAGTGGCACCAACCCAATGCTGTTTTCAAAATCTTCATTATGACAGTCTATGTCAGTCTTCAATACATCTTTGATAACTTCAAATAAAGTACATGACTGATAATCGCCGAATTTGTTTCAAGGCTACAACTATTAATTAATGTAGGGCTACAACCATTGTGTGATAAGATTATCTCAGACAGATGTCTAAGGATGAAGTTTTAAAACATGGCTATTGTCTTTGAGGAGAGAGAGAGAGAGAGAGAGAGAGAGAGAGAGAGAGAGAGAGAGAGAACAAAAACTCTTAACAGATGTAAATAAACTGCTTCTTGTATCAAAAATGGCTAAGTCAAGTTACCCAAGTCATGCGCATTGGCAGAACAATTGTGCACAGGGCCCCAGGATGAAAAGATAGGGCCCCCATACCACCTGCCAAGATCATAATAGGGCCCCTACCCCTGCCACCTGCAGGGGAGCCCTAGGCCTACAGGCAAATGCCCTCCTTGTCCTCCCTATAGCTACGTCCCTGGTCATTCATTTTCTCATAACCAGTGTGTGGCTTTAAACATACAGATTTTTGACTCTGGTGACTGTTGGGTCATTCCAGCTGGAATCAGCAAATGGTCCCCACTCGACCCCCTCGGATTTGCTTGAAAAAAAAAATGTGATGGCTTAAACATCCAATAGAACATATCCACCATTGCAGATCTCAGCTGTGCATACTTTTTCCACAAAAAAATCTGTAAATAAGGACACCCCCTCCCCCTGTTTTGGTGTCACTGCCTGAGTGACCATGTTCAGACTTAATTATCTCCAGAACTATTTGTGGTAGGTCCATTATTTTTTCAGGGCTAAGAGTCATAGACCTGAAGAGCATACATTACAATTTGCAGCATTGTACGTCAAATTACACCTTAATGCTGGCCCTCTACTTTTCTTTGAAATTAAAATGGCAAGGGTTTTCAGATGTCCGTAAAAACCTCAAATTTCAACATTCAAGGTTCATCCTTGGTACATGGTCAGATATGTTCCATGACTTTCACATCACATCATATTTAACATAAGGGTCCAATGGTTGTTGAGATGCAGAGGTCCAAAGATGAGCAAAAACTAATTTATACCATTATTTGGAGCAATATTCCCAATGTATGACACCAGTTGTGAACTTGCTGTTTGGTGTCTCTGAAAGATAATATTATTATTAATAACATATCTAAAAATTGGGATGGTGTTTTGCCCCATTATTTTTATAATGAATTTTAAAAACTCATTCCTGTGTGAGATGCAGGTGTACCTTAGAAGTCCTGTTACCTTAGAAAGATTGGGTTTACAACACCTAAAATGAATAGCCAAGTCAGTGTACACTAAAACCTAAAATCTCTGATACCAAATAGGTGATTTTATACTTGTTCAGCTCAGTATTTCAGTATTTCTGACTTAACCCTCAATTCCATCCTAAGAAGGTGGCCAATCCCCTTGATCTTTGTGTTCCATTTTCACATAAAGATGGCGGCTCATGGAGCCAATGGCATAGTTCCAAAATAGTTCCAGGAAGTCAGCATCATGGGAAGGAAACAATACACCATTGTTTGGAGCAATATTTCCAATATATGACAGCGGTTGTGAACTTGCTGTTTGTTGTTTCTGGAAGAGGATATTCTTATTAACAACATATTTAAAAATTGGGCTGGTGTTTTGCCCCATTATTTGTATAATGCCCTTTCAAAACTCAATGCAGTGTGGCATGCATCCCTCAAATCCATCCAAAGTGGCGTCATGAAAAAAAAAACACCATTTTTTAGAGCAATACCTCCAAAGTATGACACCAGCTGTGAACTTGCTTTTTGTTGTGTCTGGAAGAGGATATTTTTATTAACAACATAGCAAAAAAAATAGAATGGTGTTTTGCCTCATTTCTTTTAATGATCGTAAAGCGCATTGCTGTGTGACATAAGCCTGTGATCAAATAGTGCAGAGGGAAGCGGAAGTGGTGAATTGTTCTGGGCCAAGGACATGGGGGAATCAAGATTGGGTACTTGCATGTATTGGGAAGGGGTCTCTTCAGACGACTTTATCCCGGGCCCAGCCAAAGCTGTTTACACCCCTGCTTGTTCAGCTCAGTATTTCTGTTTTTTTTCTGGGCTTCTGGCCTCATCTTTTTAAGTGTACTATCGGCCAGATGATCAAGTGACTACGCAACATGTTCTCACTGGTGCTACCTTAGCAATGAATTCAAGATGGTTGAGAGAAGTACCGTTTTGAGAGAAGTCATTAAAAAAACAACCTCTGGAAAAAAACAAGACATTGATATAATTTCCTTGATGCAACAAAGCAGGAATAATATAATCCATAGAACTAAGACTAATGCTGTTATTGCTGTCAAGAACTTGTAATGCTCTGGCCTGTGACAAAATAATTTATCCGCACTTAACTTTCAATCACCAGTTGCATCTTGTGAGTTGACTTTACAAGGTAGCTTACCACATCATTAGTGATGCATTTGGTATCTGCACTCATATTGTTGTGTACAATCTTCCTTCATTGGCAGTTCAATGAGGAACTCCTTGGAGAACAACAGAGGTATTGATTTCAGTAAGCATACCAGCACCATGCTCAGGGCACTTCGGTCAGGGGAGGATGATGGGGGGCGGGAAGTTCTACAATCAGGATACCTCTTTACAAACAGTCTCCTCCTATGTGTCATCTCTAATCAACTTTTACTTTCCTATGCGACCATAAAACAGTCCCCCCCCCCAACAATCACCACAAAAGAGGTACCCTGACTGTAGAACTGTGCCCCGCCCCCAATCCTCCACCATATCTGAACGACTTTGCATGCTGCAAAGCTTCCCTTCGGGTTCTATCATCTCACCTGGAATAATGTGAAGGGCAAACTTTTCTAGTAAAGAACATTGTGTACAAGCATCAAAACCACGATTGTTGTAATCATTGCTGTTAACCTGTAATCTACTTGTTAGCATTGCAATGGGATATTATTACAATGATGCAAGCAGCTGAATTAGATAGCAACAATGTGACAAGAACCACATGGTTGTCTGGTGCCAATATGAATGTCTGTGCCTTCAATATTAACCTGATATTAAATACTGCATGCAAGCAAACTCTTCTAACAAAAACTCCAGGACCATGCTGTCAAAATTGTCTGAGGGAATCTCTAGCCAGTATGAATTAAGTTATTTTACTATACAGCCGGTAACCTAACGAGTACATCACAAGCTTCATAGCAAATATAAAGTTACAGGTGCTGATTGAAAGATTAGTTAGGATGGGAGTCCTTGTTGCAAACAATAGTGCTACAATTCTTTAATCGTCTCCTATTTCATCACTTTATTCCAAGACTACTACTACCACTACTACTACTACTACTACTACTACTAAAATGATGATGATTATTATTATTATGATTTTACAATTAAAATAATCAATGTCTATCAAAGCCATGTGCAATGTGCTATTCTTTCTGTGTGGTATCAATCAATTTATTTTTAAGTGTTTTGATTTCCCTGGAATTTGCGTTGTCATTCACAGGGTAGCCATCTTGTTTTCACTGTTAAGGTGACATCAGAGCCATGGATTTGAGAGTTGCGACAAGTCGGTTGGTGACATGGTTCTCATAGCTTCAAGTAATTGTAGCCAATTGAGATTTTGAAGTCCGTTATGAAAAGAATGAGGCAAAACACCATCCCAATTTTTTGATATGTTGTTAAAAAAAACATCCTCTTTCAGAAACACCAAACAGAAAGTTCCTAACTAGTGTCATACATTGGAAATATTGCTCCAAACATTGGTGCGAATTATTTTTTTCCCATCTTTGGACCTCTGTATCTCAACAACCATTGGAGCCTTTTGTTAGATATTCTATGATGTGTAAGTCATGGTACATATCAGACCATTTACCAAGGATGAACCTTACATTTAGAACTTTGAGGTTTTTACAGACATTTGGAAACCCTAGAACATATGTTATCTACAAAAAGTAGAGGCACAGTATTACGGTGTGATTTGACTTACAGTGCTGCAAATTGTAATATATGATATTCAGGTCTGGGACTCTTGGCCCTGAAAATATAATGAATCTGACACAAATAGTTCTGGAGATAATAGAGTCTGAACATGGTCACTCGTGCAATGTTGCTAAAACAAAGGTAGGGGGTGTCCTTATTTACAGTTTTTTTGTGCCAAAAGTATCCACAGCTGAGTTCTGATATTGTGGATATGATCTATTGGATGTTTAAGCTGTCACATACATTTATTTCAGGCAAATCCGAGGGGGTCGAGTGGGAGATTTTTCAGAAATTTGCTGATTCCAGCTGGAATGACCCTGTTGTGATTGATCAATGACCCTGGCGGAAAGGTAGGGTGATGCAGCTGTGGTAGGGGAGTAAGTTTATGCAAAAATCTCATTTCGACCTAATTCGGACTTGGTAGCAAGCCGACGATATGTATCTTCAACTATCTTCAACTATAACTACCCAACAAAAACAATTATAATTTTACAGCACTGTCAAGTCAAGTCAAGTAGGTTTTATTGTCAATTTCTTTACATGCACTGGTCATACAAAGAATTTGAAATTACATTTCTTGCTTTCCCATACAGACATAGACTAATCTAGGTAAGGACATAGACAGTATAGACATAGACAGTACTTATACATGGACTTAAGACAGTATGGACATAGACAGTGCTCATACAGACATTTAAAGTGCAAGACTGGACAACAGAAGACTTGTAGAGGACATACATTAAGAGGTATTTGTTGTGCTTTTGTGCTTTTCCTAAAAAAAGTCCTTTATAGCGTTCTGACATGGTAATAGTAGCATTTTGAAGAAAAATAAATTTTAAAAAGGTCTGTCAAGTACACCAGCAGCAGTGTGTGTGTGTGTGTGTGTGTGTGTGTGTGTGTGTGTGTGTGTGTGTGTGTGTGTGTGTGTATGTGTGTGTATGTGTTTAGTGCAGGTAGAAGGTGCGGTGTGCGTCTTGTGTGTGTGTTCGTGTGTCTGTGTGTGTGTGTGTGTGTGTGTGTGTGTGTGTGTGTCAGTGTGTGTATGTTTGGGTTTAGTGCAGAAAGTGCAGTGTGCTTGTGTGTGTGTGTGTGTGTGTGTGTGTGTGTGTGTGTGTGTGTGTGTGTGTGTGTGTGTGTGTGTGTGTGTGTGTGTGTGTGTGTGTGTGTGTGTGTGTGTGTGTGTGTGTGTGTGTGTGCATGTTTTGAGTTAGTGCAGGTTGAAAGTTCAGTCACAAGTATAGTAGTGCAGGTGGAATGTTCAGTCGCAGATGTGGTGGTGGGGGATAGGGGGGGGGGGTTGTCAGTGGCCTTGCTGGCTAGAGGCTGACAGTGGAGGGAGAGTGGGTTGAGTGTTCAGCATCTTGATCGCTTGGTGCATTGTGCTGCTCGCCAGCCTGGTGGTACGGGAACGGAGGCGCCTGTACCTCTTTCCAGAGGGCAGGAGGCTGAACAGTTTGTGTGCAGGGTGGCTTGTGTCTTTGATGATCATCAGTGCTTTCCGGGTGAGGCGTGTGGTGTAAATGTCCTGCAGGGAGGGGAGTGGTACTCCAATGATCTTCTTCGCTGTGTTCACAACACGCTGGAGTGTCTTCCTGTTTTTCTCCGTGCAGCTTCCTCCCCACACTGTGATGCAGTTGGACACGACGCTCTCTATGGTTCCTCTGTAGAATGTTGTCATGATGGAGGGTGTAGCACTTGCCTTCTTTAGTTTGCGCAGGAAGTAGAGACGCTGATGGGCCTTCTTCGCCAGTGATGTAGTGTTGGTGGTCCAAGAGAGGTCGTCGCTGATGTGCACTCCAAGGAACTTGGTGCTGCTCACTCTCTCCACAGCATCGCCGTCGATGGTCAGTGGTGGCAGTTGTTTTTGGACCCTTTGGAAGTTGACAACAATCTCCTTGGTCTTGTTGACATTCAGCAGGAGGTTGTTGTCTTTGCACCATCTGGCCAGCAGGTCTACTTCTTCTCTGTAGTGAGTCTCATCGCCCTTGGTGATGAGGCCCACCAGTGTTGTATCATCCGCAAACTTCACTAGATGGTTAGTGCTGTGGGTCGTTGTGCAGTCGTGTGTCAGCAGCGTGAACAGCAGGGGGCTGAGAACACAACCTTGCGGAGCCCCCGTGCTCAGGGTCAGGGTGCTCGAGGTGTTGTTCCCTACCCGTACTGCTACCCACACACTATGTGAGTTGAAAGGAATCTCTCTCCCTCCCTCTCTCGCTCACACACACACACACACACACAAGCAAGCAATCGGAGCACTGTCTCTCGCGCGCTCTCTCTCCCCCTCTCTCTCTCCCCCTCTCTCTAAAGCCCTACTCGGACGGGACTAGTTAGGAGACTTGTGGTAAAGTAACCGCGTCTGAACGCGACATGTCAGTAAAGATAGCGGCGATATCGGTAAACTTCGCCGAGAGTTTTACCGCCTGTTAAGCAGTCTGGAGAAATTACCAGCTGTAAAACTAGTTGTACACGCTGCAAATGCGCTGATGTCTGATTAAATGCATGAAACGCGATATCGAATCTACTCAGGCTTGCAAACGTTACCGTCTTGAAGTAAGCATTGTTTTAGGGTGTTGCTCCAAAATGTTTTCGCTGTGTTAACGCAGCAGTGTTCAGATGCATCGACATGTATTCAGACGCATTACTATGGGCTCTGATGGGAAACCAGCAGGCAATTGCTAAATTTGTTCATCTGGGACAAGAGCCTCCATACATCTGTAGGCCTACTATAATGCATCATTAATGTATTGTGGGGATGGATGGCACGTGACAACAAATCGTTGGGTTACGGATGTAACCTTGGTTCTGTGAAGGAAAGAAAGGCTGCCAGACGGCTAGCCCAAGGGGCTGGAATATAATCCGCGCATGCGCGAGTTCTGAGGTACAC
This sequence comes from Engraulis encrasicolus, assembly GCF_034702125.1. Taxonomy (NCBI): domain Eukaryota; kingdom Metazoa; phylum Chordata; class Actinopteri; order Clupeiformes; family Engraulidae; genus Engraulis; species Engraulis encrasicolus. The sequence goes on from NC_085857.1 coordinate 52,434,432, forward strand.
TTATATCAAAACTTCATCACGTGAGTGTGCCGCGCTACTGTACACAGTATATAAGTCCCAGCGCGGCATACTTCGTCCTCATAAAAATTTCTTCCATTTTTCCATTTCTTCCATCTTTCCTTCACAGAACCAAGGTTACATCCGTAACCCAACGTTCTGTTTCACTCAAGAAAGGCTGCCAGATGGCTAGCCCAAGGGGCTGGAATATGTATGCCCAAACGTCGCGGCGGACAACCATACAACAATTGAATAAAGACACTGGACAATGCAAGAGTCAAAAACCCTTATTTAATGTCCACACATGCCAACAGGGCTAGAGTGACTGGTTAACAGAACTCAAGTTAAACACAGTCGAATATGTGACCATCTGTCACAAGCTTAGAACCGAATTCCCAAAGGATGTGGGAGATAACATGTTGAGGTTATAGAACCTTGTGAAGATCGACGGTGAAGCCCAGCAGGCCACCGGGCAAACTTCTTGTAAAAGGACTCCCTTCAGGAGCGACCATGAGGTGGCTCAGAGTTAGGAGGGCGGTAGGAGTCCAACACAATCGCCTGGTTGAGATTCTGTGTTGAAAGAATCTTCGGCATAAAGTCTGTATTAGGGCGTAGGACCACACCGGTGCCTTCTGGCTGAACATGGAAGCAGTCAGGATGAATGGACAGCGCATGTAGCTCTCCAATACGCTTCGCTGAGGTGATGGCGAGAAGAAAAATCGCCTTCTGAGACAGCCATTTTAGGTTGATACTCCCAACGGGCTCGAATGGGGGCTTCGCCAGAGCACTGAGGACAATGTGGAACTGCCATGGCGGCACAGATTGAAGCCTCCTTGGGCACAGTCTTTGAGCTCCTCTCATGAATTGGATAGACAGAGGATTAGCTCCGAGCGTTTTGCCATCTACTCGCTCATGGCAGGCAGATATTGCAGAGAGAAAAACCTTTAGCTTTGAAGGGGACTTGCCTTCACCAAGTTTCTTTTGCAAGAATTCCAGGACTGAAGCTAGAGGGCAGGACCGGGGGCACTCATGCCACTGTTCGCACCATGCTTTGAAGGCTGCCCATCTTTAAGAGTACAAGGCTCTTGTCGATGGGGCCCTAGCACACTGCAAGGTTCTTGTAACTGAGAATAACAACCCCCGAGCGAGGAGGGTGTCCCTTCTAACGGCCAGACCCACAGATTTAGGGCGGCTGGTGTCAGGTGCCACAACTCTCCCCTTGCGCAATGGGAGTTGCCATGGGGTGCTCGAGAGGAGGGTCTGAATCTCTGCAAACCATGGCACCTGGGGGCGAAATGGAGCCATTAAGACAACTCTCAGGTTCTCCTTCCTGGTCTTCTCCAGGAATCATGGAGAGGGGGGAAGATCGTCCACCCCAGTGGTGCGTCGTCTTGGTTTAAGGAAAACCAGAGTGGACAGTGGGTCGACTCCCTTGAGGCGAAAAGATTGCTGTGTGCCTTCCCAAAATGAACCCAGATCAGATGCACTGTTTCCGGGTGCAATCGCCATTCACTTGGGTGTGGCTTACCCCTTGACAGCAGGTATGCTGCTGTGTTCAGAGTGCCCGGCAGGTGCACTGCTCTAATCGAGTGGAGTCGAGTGCCTGCTTAGAGGAGGAGTTCCCGGGCCATGTTGCGTAACGCCTGGGACCTCAGGTCTCCCTGGCGGTCACATATGCTATGGCCGACATGTTGTCTGTTCGAATTAAGACACTCTTGTTCTGGAGTACTGGCAAAAAGTGCCGGAGGGCAAGATATATCGGTCTCAACTCGAGAATATTTATGTGGGCAGTTTTCCAAGGTGGGCGCCACACTCCTCTGGCTCCTACATCATTCAAGACTGCCCTCCAGCCTGACAGCGATGCGTCTGCAGTCAGAACTTTGCGCTGGTAGATTCTGCCTAATCGTACACCTCTGCACAAATTCTGGGGTATGGCCCACTATTGGAGGGCTCATAGGCACACAGGTGGCAGAGGGACAGATTTTCCCCTGTCCAGTACTGGGTGTACTTGGGCAGGTACCACTTTGCACTGGACCCATATCTAGAAGGCCAAGGCGTACCACCTAGGATGCAGCAGCCATGAGGCCCAGCAGCCTCTGACACTGGTGAGCATGCACATTCCTCCGTCCCATGAACTGTGACCGGCATTGTTTCAGGGCAATAACCTTCTGATCCGAGAGACATGCCACCATCGCAGAGTCCAGTTTCACTCCAAGGAAGGTGATTTGTTGTGAGGGAGGCAGTTGGCTCTTGTCTGAATTGAGAGACAGGCCCAACATTTGCAAGTATTCCATTACCATTGCTGTGTCCTGCCCTGCCTGCTGACTCTACTGGGAAAATTTTAACCAGTCGTAATTGAGATAGATAATTGACTCTGATGCCCCTCTGACACAGCGGGCTCAAGGCTGTGTCCATGTATTTTGTGAATGGGATAGGCCGAAGGTAAGGACGTTGAACTCGAAAGTTCTGTCCTCCAACGCAATCGGAGAAACTGGCGATGAGCAGGGTGGACTGCAATGTGGAAATAGGCACCTCTGAGGCCTATACTCGTGAACCAATCCCCGCACTGAATCGATTGACAGATTTGGGTCAGTGACAGCATTTGAAATGCAACGGGCGTAAATACTGGTTTAGTGGCCTTAGGTCCAGTATTGCACGGAATCCACCATCTAGTTTCGGAACTAGGAAGTAGCTCAAATAAAAGCCACTCCGCCGTTCGTTGCGACTTAACTCCCTTATTGCTCCTTTCCTTAACAGAGTATTTATCTCCTCTGTAAGGCCACAAGAACACCCTTGAACATGGGTGGGCGGCGCCTGAACTGTAGCCGGTAACCAAACCTTACCGTTGAAACAACCCAAGAACTGGGAGAACACATTTCCCACACCTCCAATTGAGTGTGGGAGAAAACGCCACTTGAATGTCTGGAAGAAGGCTGCGGGGCGGCAGAACTGGTCTGTGGCCATCACGCTGCCGAGGCCTATAAGGCCTAGCAGGGTTTCCAGGCCGGCGGCTTGCAAAGGGGGAAACATGCGCCGGTCGTTTTTGCCCATGTCTCTGCATATTGGGGCAGCTCTTTGGGAAGGGCACACCGGGGTTACCTGAATAGCCCTTATCAGGCCGATGCTGCTTGGGTGGAGGGGGCCTTGGCAACAGTTACTCCCACTCCTTCTTTGACACCCTAGACTCTTTGGCCCGGTGGAGCATGTCAGCTGCTCCGGGTCCAAAGGCAACGCCAGGGGTAAGAGGTAGCTCCATGAGCCTGCTCCTGTCCTGCTTGGGCAACTTCAACTGAGCCAGCCACAGGTGCCTCTGTGCCATCCACAGTGAAGCAATGGATCTCCCACTAGAGTGTGCTGCACCCTTGGCAAGGTGCAGCCTGGTGCCCAGGCCCTAGTGGCGCTGTATGGCGCTCAGCCAGCTGCTGCATCAACCACTGTTGACCGGATGCCAAGGACAAATTTCCCTTCACCAGAGACGCCATTTTATTGCTAGAACATCATAGGTCTCAGACAGTTGCTGAGGAGAGGGTTGAGTAGCTGGTATCGAACCTGAGTCCGTGGACGCCTGGGAGGATGGTGTATTATCTCATGTAGCCTTATTCACCTTACTCAGTAGAGTATGTGATGAGAAGGGGAGACCGCTCTCCCTGCCCTTAAAGCTAGTGCATGATCAGGGCTCAGACATGTCACACACAGTGTATGTCCATCTTTCACTGGCATTCTACTGTTGCAATTAGAACAGTTCTGGAATCCAGGCATCCTTTTTTTTTTTAAACTTATATTAAAATATATAAATATTATTATTATTATTATTATTATTACTTCATCATTAAGTATCATTATTATTTCAGTCACACCTTGACTTTAGGCATGAACCTGATAGCACTGTTACTGCCTGGTACCAGATATGGTTCCAGCAGAGGTGCAAGAGATGGTGGGCACTAAGTGTCTCACACTCCAGTAGCAGCACTAATCACCCTAGGTACCGACCCTGGTACCAGCGTTGATCACTCATCGGTACCGAGAATGAGATTGTTGGTACCAAGAGTTGCGCAGCACGAGATCACGTCATGTGAGGCTGCTGGAGTAGCCTATAACATGCACGCAAGCAACTCCTTCGACAGAGGGAGAGCGGCGGCAGGCAGCGTTGATTAGCTAGAGAGATGTCTCTGTAATCTCTTTCCTCCCTAGAGCAAACCACAACAACAGATTACTTACCTCAAGTTGAATTTCAAGTTGAATTTCAAGTGGAATTCTGGTACCAGCGTTGATCTCTCACCGGTACCGAGAATGAGATTGTCGGTGCCGAGAGTTGCGCAGCACAAGATCACGTCAGATGGGGCAGCTGGAGTATAACATGCACGCAAGCAACTCGATAGAGGGAGAGTGGCGGCAGTTTGTTACACAGGATAATTATTCCACTGTGGAACCAACAAGCCCAGCGAGTAACTTCCTCGACAGAGGAAGAGTCGCGGCCGTCCTGCAGGAGAGTTCATGCACGCAAGCAACTCGATAGAGGGAGAGTGGCGGCAGAATCACAGTGAGCTACTGAACGGCGCCGAAGGTGCCCGTAGCAACATTAGAGATATAGCTAGAGAGATGTCTCTGTAATCTCTTTCCTCCCTAGAGCAAACCACAACAACAGATTACTTACCTCAAGTTGAATTTCAGGTGGATATGCGCCTCGGGGATTCCATGAGAGTAGCTTCACATGCGAAAGCACAAGCTACAGGGAGAAGCCACCGTTACTATAAGCGGCGATAGCACACTTTAATAAGGTGGGGATAATAGCCTGATAACGATAGCCTGGAGAGGGGCAACAATAGTCACCAGCTCTCGGACAGCTTACTGCCAGTAGGCACCTCGTTACCAGTATCAATTCGTACCTTATCAGATCGCGTGAGGGATTAAAGAGGACGAAGTGTGCCGCGCTGGGACTTATATACTGTGTACAGTAGCGCGGCACACTCACGTGATGAAGTTTTGATATAAGTGTACCTCAGAACTCGCGCATGCGCGGATTATATTCCAGCCCCTTGGGCTAGCCGTCTGGCAGCCTTTCTTGAGTGAAACAGAACTCAACAGTGCCTGAGGGTTTACTCCTCACATTTTTTGTTCTTTCTCTGAGATGTTTCAATGTAATCCCAATTGGTCATTTCTATTAGAAATGTTCTGAGATAAATTACATCAGGCTATTTTGGCCTGGAAAACAAATATTCCTTTGGGATTTAAGCCTATTTTTGGTTTATTTTGGCTAGGTCATTCAATTAATTTTGCTATATTTTACCTGCCAATCTGCCACGGCCCCCCTGGCAGCCTGTCACGCCCCCCCAGGCCCCACTTTGAAAACCCCTGCTATAGGCTACCCCATGTCCATATAAACTGGTCCAGTCTGAGTAGGCTTCACTCACACACACCAGAGGCACCACCACACAAACAGAGCCTACTTCTCAATCTCTCTGTCAATCTCTCTCTCTCTCTCTCTGTCAATCTCTCTGTCAATATCTCTCTCTCTCACACACACACACTCTCTCTCACACACACACACACACACACACACACACACAAGCCCAACACACACACACACACACACACACACACACACACACACACACACCACGTTGGGGCCTAGAGAGCTCAACAAGTTTTTTTTTTTTTTTGGGGGGGGGGGGGTATTGAATCGAATCGTGAATCGTGAATCGAGTTTGGTAATGAAAAAATCTAGATTTTTTTTTCAGGGTGAATCGCCCAGCCCTAACTGAAGGGGGAAGTGAAATGAAGGGCCAGTGAAATCCAACACATTGCCTGATTAAATAAAACAACACTCACCAGAACTCTCCTTATGATGTGACATGGCACACATCTCAACTCGTTCGGGAGACAACACGTGCAGTGTCCACTGTGGTCTGCTCCACAATAACAGCCTACAGTACTGACAGACATAACAGCCCTGCAATATAACCCCAGCCCAGCCTATCTCTTAGCTGTCACCTTTGCCCATGTGCCCTGCTCTTAAAGAAACAAACACATGCTCAGGGCCTACATTTTCACGTTTTGGCACGGCCGTCCATGGTTGCCAGAAATCACTCGCCTGCTTTCGGGCGAGCCTCTGGTGTTAGACTCTCAGAAAGGACCCCCTCTCTCAGGCTCGTGGTGAACTCTTTCACCCACACCCAGAGCGGTGGGAGTTATGGGTTTGGCCCATTCAAGGCTGAATGATCCGTGGAGCTGTGCACGGGGACAGGGCCCCGCTCACCCTGTTGTTCCCGTTAAATCTGAAGGCCACCAGCTGTGTCCTATCTTCCTTGGCTTCTCTCTGCGCGGCAGACCTGGCGGTGGGCTACGGTGTTAAGATAGGGAGTGATTACATTCCCCCATAGAGAGATGTCGAATGATTCGATTGATAGAGAACATAAGTATGTGTCATCTCTCTTACCATCCCTTCTCGTTCCTAAGCTCAGAGGATTGGTTGCGTAAAGATGGCCCGACACATGCGGGTCCCCCACTTTTATACCCCACGGGAAAGGCGGCTACAGGTCCTTGCAGCTGTCTCGCCTCTTTGGCAGTGATTAAAGAAGTACTTCGTTGGATGTCCCATACGATATGAGCCCCCATGGAGATGTCTCTCTCATCTACTTCAGAGAACCGAGAACACACGTCCTTGTGTTTTTCTATAACAGTTAGGCATAAGGAACGTCGTGGAAACATGTGGAAAAAAGCATGTTGAAAACGACAACACCTAATTAGAAATAACTATGGAAACAGAACTAAAACCAAACTTGTGTATAAATAAGATTTTACCTTTGCAAATCATTCATTTTGTCCTTTACAGTATTAGCATCCATGTTATTTGCCGTGCTGGTGTGTGTTGCTCGACGGAGACACTGCAAAGGGCATCAACTCCAGACACCTTCCAGTAAATATGTAAGCCCAAAACCTGTTTCTCAAATGTCAGTTATACGCCCACATGACGTGTTAAACTGATGGCTGACTATGTTAAGCTCAAGAATAAAGTATGGCGAGACATGTTAATGTAATGTAACAGGTTGGACTAGGTCCCCTGTTAGTGTACATGTTGTAATTGAAAACAGATGCCCGTGTGGGCGTGGGCGGAGCCCTTCCGGTTATAAATTGCCTACTATGTTGGCTGTTAGCCAGATGTGGCTAACCTCAGTACCGGTTGGCGCTTGGGGAAGCCCTGTACGCTGGGTGCAGTAGGTGATGTTGGCGTGTTGGGTTTTGGACCCATACTGGAGCGCGTACTAGAGCGCAGCTGAAATGCGGACGCCAGGTTGCCGCATGTAGCCTAACCGGCTTGAAGGTAAGCCCTTCTGCACTGTGCACCTGGCGATAACCAATTATGTTTGTACTGTGGCGTGATGTCGCTTCACTGCAGCATTGCATGGTCGGAACCAGAAGCGAGGGTCAACCGTAGGCTTCCAGGCTCGGTCCGGTGCTTCCCAGTTGCAACTTAAGGTAATTTCTAATTTACCGTCACTCTGTGCCTGTGGCTTTCACGCCACACCTTGCACATTGATAATGGCATTTCCCTGGCATTAACCCAGTCTGTCTTGTGCTTTCTAGGTTGAGCACATATTGTCAATGGGCTGGTGTGGGGGGACGCCGCCGTCCTTTCCCGGTGTTTGTGTTTGTTATCTTGCCTTTTACCACCACGAGCTCTCTTAGTAGTGGCAGGTTGTTGTTCTTTGCGCAGGTGCGCAACGCCTTCGTTTTTCAGCCATACAGTCTGACACGGTCAGCTCCAATCACCCACCCCTTGGACAAGGGATGAGTGATTGGAGACTGGCCGGTTGAGATTAGTAGTATCATCGTGTAAACTTATTGGTGAGGTGTAGATCCCCTGAGTGGTATAGTAAACCCTCTGCCAAGAGGCCTGATTTGATAAACATAGGCTACCTCTTCACTGTGAATCATTTCAGTGTGCTGTGACTTCTTTTGTTTATTTTGATGTTTTGTGTGTACAGTTTTGATTGCAGTGTTCTTTCTCATTCACAGTGTAGTGTGTAGGTAACACGCTCAGTAAATTACCTGTACTAGCCTACTCAGTGCTCTCGCACTTCAGCCGTCACTGTTTCACGATATCTACCTGTATTGACTTCAGTGGAGTTAAAACTCTGTTTGTGTATATCAACTGCCTGCACATTTTGAATACAAGACTGAAAGCAGAAGAAAATAAAAACTATTGTATGTGTAACAGGGCGCACCTGCTTGGTGACGCTGCTGTTTGATTGACAGCCGTAGGCGGGCTGAAGTCGTTAAATACCTGGCGAGGTTAATTCCTCTTGCTGACGCTTCCGCTAACTGCCAGGCCGCGCCGTGGACACTGGTCGCGTAGCCTACTGTTCGAGGTCGAATTGAATGAAGAGCATTGGGTGGAACGTCAAAGTTCGCCCTGCTGTGTGCAGTTAAGCTGCATGAGTGGCGCTGTAAACCAGCCCGTGTTCCTGGTAGCGAGAATCGCCGTGGCGTGGTGGCTCCCTGGTGATGGTTCTGAACTATATGCCCGCCAGTACATTCCAAGCTATCACATCCGTGATCTTCGACCAGTGATCTTCGACCAGTGATCAGCGGTGCGCGATGCGTCTTTCCACCAGCTGCTGTTTTGATTGACAGAAGATTCAGACGTTTTGTTTTGTTTTGTTTTGTTTTATTTGAGTTACATGTGGTCTACTTTATGTTTGGTGTGTCATCGTGATTGCACTGTGTTTACGGTGGGTAGCTGTTGTTGAAACTCCGCCTCCCCTCCCCTGCACGGTGTGCTTGTGCGCCGGCGTGCGCTCTCCGGCCCAATTAACCGCTGAATAGTATCCCGTGGCAGCACGGCAGCCCATGGACTGACCCGTGTGCCGTGCCTAATATTTAACTTTCCCTTTGTGTGCTGTGTATTGCATGTTTATTCATAGACGTGTAGTGTGTGCCTTTTGATTTCATTTGTGACTTTATTTTACACGTAAGTGTGTTTTGTGTTGCTTTAATTCTCTTGTCATCTGGTGATCATTGGTTGCCTACTGGTTCCTGTAAAGCCTGTCTGCGGCTAGGAGTGTATGTGTGGTCTGTGTGAATGTGAACCCTTTTTTAATGTTGCCTCTTTGTACAGTGTTGCATTTGTGGAGATGTATATAGCTTGGTCCAATATGTAATTCATAAAAACTATTGTAACTGGGATCCTCGTCTCTTGTGCCTGTACCACGAACCTGTGAGCCTTTCTAAGGTAAATTTTGGTGGTAGATTACTGTCTACCCCTGGCGTAGTCGCTACATAGTTCCAAGTTGGTAATTACTTATAAATATTTAAAAGTCCACTCCGCTACATATGTGCAACAGCTGTGTCATCCTTTGTCATCTAGAACCTGTCGGGGAAAATTGTGTTTTTAACATCTGGGTTGTCTCACCCTTTAACGAGACTGGCGTAGTCACCTTTTAAAACCTAATTACTTAAAAGTCTGTAATCTTAGTAACCCCACTCGGCTTAAAGGATAACTGCGGTATTTTCAACATTAAGCCTCATTTCCGAGTTGTCTGCAATGTTCTAGAACTCCCCTCACCGTTTTTTTTGATGTTTACTGCTGTCTCGGGTATTTGCCAAATTTTGATTCATCCCAACCTGCTTCAGAATGGCAAGTCGCCTGCATGTCCGACCACGTCCTTAAAAGCACCAAAAACGTACATTTTCAAAAACATCAACTCACCGGAGTGGTTACTGGTCTTCACTGGTCATCCATATCAATTTTTGTTGCGAAAAGATGCTTCTGTCATGTTTTATTTGGCAGGTCGTTCATGCACGAACTATTTTCTTAGCCTTCACACAGCCGTGGATAAACTTCCACTTAGCAGTTGAATCTGATGTGCTACACTCCACACCACTTGATGGCGCCATTGATGTCGATTGTTCATTGTCCTTGAGCATGTAAATAAATAGAGAAACTAGGCAGTCAGTAATCGGTACACCAGAGAGAGACTGTGTTGGAAAGTTGGAGGAGCAGATTATATATTCTTTGTAAATTTCTTAGTATTATTTTTTTTTTTTTTTTTGTATTCGTATCTGTACTACAAACTACAACTACAGCATGTCCTCTTTCCGGTTTCGGTGGCGGAGTAATATCAACGAGCATCCAGTCTTCAATAGAACTCAATGGGATTTACAACATGTCAAATTAAACACGACAGAAGCATCTTTTCGCAACAAAATTTGATATGGATGACCAGTGAAGACCAGTAACTACTCCGGTGAGTTGATATTTTTGAAAATGTACGTTTTTGGTGCTTTTAAGGACGTGGTCGGACATGCAGGCGACTTGCCATTCTGAAGCAGGTTGGGATGAATCAAAATTTGGCAAATACCCGAGACAGCAGTAAACATCAAAAAAAACGGTGAGGGGAGTTCTAGAACATTGCAGACAACTCGGAAATGAGGCTTAATGTTGAAAATACCGCAGTTATCCTTTAATGTAAGGCAGGTCGATTTGAAAAACACATTTCATGGTGAGTCCAAATACTAGATCAATAAAAGCACAGAACAACATGGAACCTAAAGCATAGTATGTGTGTGTGCGTGTGCGTGCGTGCATCTGTATTTCTTTGTGTGTGTTCGTGCATGCGTGTTTGCGTGTGCATTGCTTGTCTGACCCACTGCAGTCAAGTGAGTCAGTTCCAGACACCTTCCAGTAAACGATCCCGAAACCTGTTTAGCTGCATACTGTATGTTTTCATTATTCAGTGTAACGCCCACATGATGGCTTAGACATGACATGACTGGCAGGGAAAGAAAAGGCAAAACAGGGTGAAGTAAGGCAGGGCACGTTTATTTGATTTGCACACTTTATATTTAACAAAAAGGACTATGCACAGTGTATGGGAAATATAAACGGAGGAATATAATAGTGAAATAAATGTGATTAACAACATGACAAACAAATCACCAGGATTTAAAAAATGTATATTCTTTATGGTGAGTTAAAGTCAATTGAAGTTGTAATCAATTATGTAATTCACTGAAAGCAGTGAAGAAGAAGAAGAAGAAAAAAAGAAAACTCACTTTTTGTGTGTGTGTTTGAAAGAGAGAGAGCAGAGAAGGAGGGTGAAAGTGGTGATAGTTCGATGTGTTCATATTTCAGTGATACACCATAATGACGTGTTAAACTGGCATGACTGGCCCAATCAATTGGAGGGTTAGGTGAGACATGGGAAGCCTATTTCATTTTTCACAGCACATTTGTACAGGGAGGAAATCCATTGTGTCCCACTAAAGTAATTATAGAGGTTTATTTGCAGTGAATTACATTGTGTCCCCACTGCACACATGGTTGTCTGGTGAATTTCTACTGTATGCAGTGTATGCATACTAAGATCATGAAACAAGAAATTGTAAAAGGTGAAGAAAAAGGAAAGAAATGGCAAACTATTGTGAGGTAAGGCAAAAGCCACAAAGCACATTGCAAGGCATTGTTAAAAAGGATGTTGTGTCTAAAAATGTTAATTGGATCTTTGTTTTTATGACTGGGAAATTCTGTCTATTAGTGCTTCTTGAATTTGTGAACACCAGAGACAGACTGAAGAGATGGCCGAGGGTGGGTTGTTAGTCAAGCAGTCTAGTGTGTGTGTGTGTGTCAATAGCCTATTCCAAAATATTTGGATCTTGTACCTTAATGTTTGTCTCTTGGGTCAAAATAAAAGTAATCAAATGTTACTCAATCATCTGTTCTACATTCTGTCCTTGATCTGAACCACTAATTTTTGCCTCCTCTTCAGATATCTTATTTTGCTTTCTTCTTCCAGATGTCAGCGAGCCAATCCCAGAGTCTTCTGAGGGGGCTTCTGAGGGGGCTTCAGATGCTGTGTCGGATATGTGTATGCTCTGGAATGAGGATACTGAGGCTACATCCGACACGTCATCCCCTCCCACTAAAACACAACATGAACAAACGCAAAGAACATTTCAGTATCATTCATGGAGAAATGAGAGGGAATTATTTTTGGAAACTTGGAACTTTGGAATTAAGAAATTATATAATTATAGTTGTTCTATAGATGTTGACGATGGGTTAAGATGGGTTGACGATGGGTGAAGTCGTATTCCACTATTGCAGTCTGAAGCTACAGGAACCAAATGTTTTTAAATATAGCAACACTACACCCTCTTTACTCCATAAAGTGCTGTATAATGGCCTGGGTTTCCAAACTACAATGAAACGAAATTCTACTTACTGTTTGGAGCTGTGTCCATACTCTTAGCCAGCTTCTTTTCTTCCTTCAGTTCCACTATCTGTTGAACCTCCATCTTCCAGTCTGGTGTTGGTTTAGCGGGAGTGATTTCAGGTCTGTCATCTCCACCCACTTAAAACAAAAACAAAGAGGAACTCCATAAGGTAGCATTGCAATACCATCATACCAATATACGTATAATATCGCATATCACATCACAAGAGTTCAACTGTGTATTCTTTGTATTGTGCAAGGTTAGGCCTTTGGGGTGAATATGGCTCAATATGACATGATATGGATCTACTAAAACAGTGACATTTTCAATCACTCCTCATGTTCAAAATGCAAGATTTGCTCTGTGGCAAATACTCCAACTCATTATGAAACTTTATGAGTCTTCATCGTACAGCAGAGTTTTCTATTCAGTCAAACATTTACAGGGGTACCCTTCTACTTACTGTTTGGAGCCGTGTCCATACTCTTAGCCAGCTTCTTTTCTTCCTTCAGTTCCACTATCTGTTGAACCTCCATCATCCAGTCTGGTGTCCCTGGGGTTATATCAAACCTGTCATCTCCACCCACTGAGAAGAAAACAGGGGAAGCGCAATATAGGAGCACTTTTGTTTACATGTTGCATTTAAAACAACAATGTAAGTGTTAAACATTGTGGATCCAGAATGTATTTCATTATATTAATTGTCATTATGCCATTTCAATGGTCCTTCTGTTTCAGCATGATTGGAACTCCAGCTACTTTGAATGGATCAGAATTAATGGCAACTTCCAGCTTTCTTCACACTGTTAACTTAATCAAACTTTTTACACAAACCCAAACGTTTTACGCATAAAATGCAATTATAGGCTGACACAGATTTGCTGCGTTGAAAACACAATCTTTATGGTGTTTTACTATGCCAGTTGTCATAGTACCAGTTTGTCTAACACTAAACTGTGTAACTGTTCATGAGCTTGTTCTTCTACTTACTGTTTGGAGCTGTGTCCATACTCTTAGCCAGCTTCTTTTCTTCCTTCAGTTCCACTATCTGTTGAACCTCCATCTTCCAGTCTGCTGTTGGTTTAGCTGGAGTGATTTCAGATCTGTCATCTCCACCCACTTAAAACAAAAACAAAGTGAAGCCAATGACAGTTATTTTTTAAAGACAACTGTTGAATGACAGAGAGTTTGAATGGCAAGAGAGGTGGTGTTTTTTGAAGTCTATTGTGTTGATACCTTCATTCAAACAGGGACATGCCAATTCTTTCTGTATTTACTCTGTAAATATGTAAATAAAATAAATGAAATAAAGTAATTCCACGTACAAATTCCACCTTTCTGTGCACCAAACACCAGCCCCGAATATACTTGCAGTGCACGAACAGACACAGACACAGACACACACCCCTGTGTGTTCCAGTTAGGGTTGTGCCGATAGACGATATCATCGTCCATCGGCGATGGACAGCTGGCATCACGATGGACGGCAAACATTGTGATGCCAAGGAATCTTGTACTTGTGTATTTTTGAAGCCGCTGCTATAGTAATCATTACGGTACTTGACATCACATTACCGTAAAATCCGTAGTAGTAGCAGCGGTTTTCAAGACAAGTTGTGAACACAAGCCCCAAGCGGAGTGAATTATATAACTACGAAAAAAGCACAATGGAATTAAAAAAAAAATAAAAAAAACTTGTGAACTAAGCCCAACTATTGTTTGCTGAAGATGTATGTAAGTAGGCCTAAGTGATATCGTTCATTTATTTCTGTGACCTAAGTTGTTGACTACAAAGGGGACTCTTTACGCATTACCTAGCTGGCTCCTCCGGAGTAACATGACGATAAGCAACACGTTCGGCAATTGCGACAGTTTAACATTTCATGTTTAACGGTTCACCTCAAAATGTTTAATCGCTATTCGCGGTGGAGATGTCTTGTGAAGCAGCCCCTCAAGAGTGTAGCCTACACTTCTGATAAGCCCACTGTCAGTAAGGTGAGCAAGCGGTTCCATGTCGGCCCACTCGTCTTCATGGCTTCACCGCTAGAACTACTTGTAGAACTATCCATTAATCAACTCCATTGATGAGGGAAAAAAAAGTCTCGATATGACCTAAAACAAAACATTCCTTATTCTAGTGCTAGGAATTGACAAAGTCGGGGCTAAAATCCATTGCAAAGCCTCTCGAGAGGGCACGCAATCAATATGGGTTCTCATCTCTTTCCCATTTAGTTTTCTGGTGAGCGAGAGGGGCTAAAGTTAAAGCCTACTAGCCTGTGCAAAAACGCAGCGCATATGTCGTTTTAAAATAGTTACACAGATAAATAACTCACAGATGTAACAAATTTATTGACAAGTCTCCCAAAAACGCCACGCAATGAACTGATGGTAAAGTAGCAAGCACTGGTCTTGCAGGTGACACGGGAGGAGAGACGAGAAGGGCGAGGGGGAGGGGTCAGCGGGGGATCTCTGCATCTCAGCGACCATCTCACAAAGCAGCTGAGCAAGAACGCTGAGGAGGTTTAAAAAAAAATCCCCAGAATGTAATAATAATATTAATATATTTCACTTACTCTTAAATTAAATAGAATTAAATAATAACTTAGCTGAAGATGAATAATAAAAATAAATACAAAATATATCATAATATATATTTTTTAATTATCTCCCCCCCCCAGACGATGTCATCGTCCATCGCATCGTCTCACTGTAAACATCGTCAGCTGTCAATTAGGGGGACATCGCCCAAGCCTAGTTCCAGTCAAGCAGTGACATGTGCAGGGAAGCTGACAGGGGAGGCACTAAGGGGTCAGTCGCCCGGGGACAAAGTTGACTTTGTCCCAGGCCTGAAAGAGTAAGTTAAAGTCTGCACATTCAAACATCTGATGGGAGCAGGAAAACTAAATAACATGATAAAAAAGGAGAAAAGTCAGCTTCAACCAGAATGTCTGAAGAATCATTTTCACCCGAAATGGTATGGCAGGAAAAGTGGGAGCTGAAAAATCCTGGTTGAAGTGGACTTTTAATTTTTTTTTCTTTTGTCCCGCCCTGCTCTGGACATAAGCATACCGTACTGTCTGTCTGTCTGTACTTATTCTGTGTGGGAATATCTTTGATGCCTGTACTTATTCTGTGGGGGAGTGTCTTTGTTGTCTGTCTGTACTTGAGGGAGTGTCTGCTCTATGTACTTACTCTGTGGGGGAGTGTCTTTACTCTGAGCCAACTGCTTCTCCTCCTTCAGTTCCACCATCTGCTGCACCTCCATCTTCCAGTCTGCTGCAGCTGCTGCTGTAGTCTGATTGGCTCTGCCTTCCTCGTGCTTAAAATGGCCACCTCCATTGAGAGCCGCCATCTTGTCGATCTGCCTCAGCAGCTCTGCCCTGCTGTCGTTGCCTGTCCAGAGAACGAGTCTGTTCCCACATTTCTCCACGAGCCACTGCAGGGCTAGTCCCTCGCTCTCCACGTGCTCCTCAATGGTCTTGCCCTCCAGCAGGTTCCCGCCCAAGTAAAACATCACCACACAGCGGTCCCACACTCCGTCGCCCAGGAGCTCCAGGTGTTTCTGAAACCGCTGCCTCATCTTCTTCGTGAAGCGGTTGTACATGAGCACTGTCAGTCCGAAGGCGTGAGGTCCTGGCCCGCAGAGTGACAGGCTTTTCACCAGCTCTGCTCTGGTCTCCTCCAGAGTATTTTTACTGGCCGACATCTGGACGTGAACTCTAGTGACCTCTCGTCCTCCCATGTCCCACTGCTCCCTGTCACACTCAAGCGTGACTCCCACTGGGTTGTCATTTGCCTCTGTGTCTTCTGATAGGTACTCTTGTACTGGATAGGAAAACTGCATGAACCTCAGGGCTTGAAGAGGCGGCAGGTCCCCTGTGAGTAAAACCGGACGATTTGTTAATTTGTGTACCTACTGCATGTGGATAGAAATCACAGCCTTGATGAACACCATATGATATTTTACAACATAATGTATTCGTTTTTCTACGTTCAAGTCAGCGCAAGATCATTTTGTAATCCCTCCCCTACTATTTCCAGACAAATTGAAATATTTACTTTGATGTGAATTCTGTAATCCATAACCTAGTCTATTTGGATTTCAAATTTTGTCTTTTTGTACATTACTTATTTGTATCTATGTGTAATGTTATGTAGGCTAAATACATTTACCTATTATTTAAATCACAAGTCCACAAATCGATTCTAAGTAGGACTATAACAACATAGTCATCAAACTATGCATTACTTGGATCATGGAAATACATTTGACATCTTATCCAAATCAAAACATTATGGGCTGGAACTTGCTTTAATATCCTCCTTTTAAGTTGCATTGGTTAAAATAATGCATGTAATGTATAGGAACTTACCCATGACAAATTTGAATGTGTTGTCCTGTTTGTAAGCTGTCATTTCTCTGTCCTCCACTCTCAGGCTCAGATGACCCATTGTCCTCTCCACCTCCTGAACAATGGCTTCATCAACCTCAAAGTGGCATCCGTCATTTCCTGCCACCATCTCTTCAATCTTCGCCAGCAGCTCTGTGATTTCACCATCATTCCTGATTTCATTGTTGATGACGTGGTATCTGTTACCACATTTCTCCACTAAAGTATGCAGTGCACTTTCTTTCTGTATGTACTGCTCAATGCTTGTGTTACCTAGCAAGTCTCCGTGGGTGAAAAGCACCATGGTGTGACTCCACACTTTGCAACCGAGAAGTTCCAGGTGTTTTTGGACAATTTCCTCTGAGATGTGTGAAAACACATTAATGACCAGCACGACGGAATGAGGTCCTGGGGGGCACAGAGAACTACTGAGCACAATCTCATGTTTGGTCATATCAGGGGTGTCTTTGAGCTTGATGTCAGCCCACCATCCAGGAGCTTCAACAACAGTGAGCTTTCTGCCTGCTACTTCTCCCTGTCTCTTCACACACTGAGCTGTTCTTTTCTGCAAGTCAAACTCCTCTCTGCCCAGGATTGTGTTTCCTGATGAACTCTTGCCAGATCCTCTGTGTCCCAGCAACACAACTCTCACCTCTGACAGAGGGGAGAAATTTTCTGCAACACATAAGAAATTATATTACTTTGCATATACAGTATCCCACAACATGAGTTAGGAATAGCCAATTCAATGGTCCCTGTACATGGAATCACATTCTTTCAGCTCACAATGAAGAGATTTCAGTCAAACCAATTGATTGTTTCTACTACGCATTCTGTGCCCTAATGCAGTACAAACCTAATACAGTAAAAATTAGGCTATAACTTACGCTTCAGGAACTGGAGATGCTCCCTTTGCATGTTCACCTTCACCAGCCTTTCTTTCGCTCTCTCCTCTTCCCTCTCCATCTTGTCTGATATCTCTGCTAGTCTGACTGTGTCCATCTCATAGTGGCGGCCTCCATTTCCAAAGATGATCTCCTCCATCTTCTCTAGGAGCTCAATGGTCTGTTTGCTGTCACCTTTGTCCATGTTGTTGAGGACATGATATCTGTTCCCACATTTCTCTACTAGTGACTGCAGGACCCCTTCGCTCTCAATGTACAGCTCAATGGGTGTCTCTCCAAGCAGGTCTCCGTGGGTGAACAACACCATGGTGTGAGTCCAAGCTGCATTGCCGAGGAACTCCACATGTTCCAGAAGGTTCTGAATGTAACTCTCTCTGTAGAAATCCGTTATCCGTATGAGCAGCAGGAGAATGTGGGGTCCTGGAGGACACAGAGACACACTGAGCACAATCTCCTGTTTAGTGAGGGCAGGGGACTCGTCGAGGCTTTGATTCTTCCACCATCCAGGAGCTTTGACAACAGTCACCTGTCGACCGGCTACTTCTCCTTGCCTCTTCACACAACGAGTTGATTTACTCTTCACGTCGAACTCTTCTCTTCCCAAAATGGTGTTCCCTGATGAGCTCTTGCCAACATTGCTGAACCCCAACAACACAACTCTGAACTCTCGCAGAGGGGAGATGTTTCCTGCATGAAATATAAATGGTGTCAAATGCAGTAACATAATTACAAAGCGGATTCCAAAAAAGTTGGGACGTTTGGTATTTTGTGAATAAAATCAAAATGCTGGCATTTTCAAAACATTCAATATGTTAATAAGGTAGAGCATTGTGTACAGACAACTTATCAGTTGTTAAAGCCAAGCAGAATGATTGTTTTGGGGTAACTATGTGATCATTTAAAACTTCACCCTTGCAACAAATTCCAAAAAAGTTGGGACAGGGCCAATAAAATGCTTTTTATGTTGGATAAGACAAAACACAACACAAGGAAGGAGACTTAACATTTAAAAACTTTGACTGATGGCATGATTTTATTTAAAAAAATAGATATTTTGATGTGCGAGACATGATTTCAGCAGCTCAACTGATAGGTGTGTTCTTCGACTTGTTTACCTTCTTGTTATGCTTAATACGTGGCATATCCTCACTACAAGAAAACAATTTTGTCACCTGTTTACTCTTATGATGGAACCACACTGTTGGAACATAGTAGAGATTGAAATTTACCATCATTATGGGGCAATATCTAAAGGCTGTGCTCCAAAATATAATGCCTTGGTAGCTATGTATGCTGTTTAAAGTCTGAATATATCATTCAGCCCTCATTGTAATGCTCTACATGAGTAAGAAGACCATAACCAAGGCATCTCTGCACCCCTTTACCATCATATATGCAGTCTTTCAGACTGGCCACTAAATCAAGCTGAAGTATTCATTTTCTTCATAACCTGGAGGGTGCATGACTCCATGATTTTAAAAAAGAATGAAATATTTTCCATTCTGTAATCAGAGGACAGTTTCACATGTCTCCTAGGTCCATCTAGAATGAGCTTTGCTACTTGCAGCACTGTTTAATGTCTGCATCATGTGCCTTAATCAAGTGTTGTGTTTATGGTCATTTTTTTCAACAGCTGTCATTGTTGGAGTGTCATAGTTTCCTTATTGACGATGGGTATGTCATGATCTCATAACTCGTTCAATGATTTCAGAGAACTCTACGTTACAGAAATAGGCCTTATATGCCTGCAATTTTGAGAATTCAATCTTTCTGTGTAATAGATCAGTAATTAGTCCCTCAAAATCTTCGCTTCTGAGTGCCACAGCCTCTCTGTGATGGTATTTTATCTGTGCATTCATGTTTGCAGTCAATATAGTTCCTTTCAAAATATTCCTCCTTGTTTTATTTTTAGAATTATTCAACTATTACAACATTTTTTGGCCCTGTCCCAACTTTTTTGAGATTTGTTGCATGGGTCAAATTTCAAATGACCACATATTTCCCTCAAAACAATGCTTTTGCCTCATTTTAACTGACGTTGACCTTGTGCCATTGTGCATCTTATGCATGGATTGAATGTTTTGAAAATGCCAGCATTTTGATTTTATTCACAAAATACCAAGTGTCCCAACTTTTTTGGAATCCGCTTTGTACATATAGGGTGACCATCCCTTCAGATATCGATTGGATAGTCCGGTTCTAGAGCCATCTGTCTTGAATGATATTATGCATATTCACTTTTGCCCAAATTAGGGATGCAAACGATTAATCGATTAATCGACTTTAATCGATCAATGCATTAATCAATTAAAAAACATTAATCGCAATTAATCGACAATTCAACTGACAAGAGACTCAGGTGAAATGGGCATGTGAAGAGTGTGTGTGAAGAGGGGTGTGAATAGTGGGAATATTTAAATCACCTTTGGATTAAAGAATTGAAATAGAATTAATTTAAATGTGGTATTTTATCTCATTTTTTAATTATTTTTTTTAGATTTAGGTTTTTTTTGGAGAAACATTGAGATTTCAGGGGCAAAACGCTGCTTATCAATTAATCGTAAGTCGATCGATAAGGCTATCAACTAATGATTAATGAATTAATCAATAATTTGCATCCCTAGTCCAAACTATGGAACCACTGTCGTTGCTAGTCAACAATGTTTAGCTCTTGAGCAGAAACTTTGACAATAGCAGGAGGCAGAAAAACTTCCCTCAGACCTGCTTGGAGCTTAGAACACTACTTTGCCAGAGGGAGCACCAAAGGAGCCTATTATGTCATACAAGCCCAACTTCATTGATATTGAGAAGTGAAAATACATCTGCAAGTGAATGAAGCGTTATGCTGAAACGTTTATGAACTCTGCAGGCTATTCTACCATTATGTGATGCTAAGAGTCCAATCAATGTCAGTGCGACAAGACTATCTTAAAATATGAATGGACAATTTGGCAAAATGTTTTTTTAAGTCATCTGTCACTGTTTCAAAACATAGTACATTGCAAGACAAAAAGTAGCACACATCTGGAGGCATTGCCTTGAGTGGGCGACACATAATGTCAAAAGTACTGCACTTTTTAAAAACATTTTTTTTTTTGCCCCAGCAAGGACCGCGACTAATTAAAAAAAAAAAAAATCTTACAGGAGCGTTGGGCCTACCTAATCTCCTATATCAATTCCCAACAATTATCATAATTGTTTTAATTGACAATGAAATCATTTTCCGATCTTCTCCTGTGTCTCTGTCACACTCTTCAACTGTGCTATCTGAATAATGCCCAAAAAGCCCCAGAAATTAAATGAAATTGATTATATTAAAATTAAAAAAGTAAAAAGATGTTTCTTACCTTTAAGTGACTGAAGGTGTTGTCTCTGCTTCTTCACCTTCATCCGTCTGATGTAAGCGCTCACTTCCCCTCTACTCCTTCTTTCCTGCATTATCCCCAGCCTGTCTTTGTCCACCTCGTAGTGCCTCCCATTCTTTCCTACCACGATCTCTTCAATCTTCTCCAGCAGCTCTGTCACCTGGCTGTGGTTGGTGCGGTTGCGGTTGTTAAGGACATGATATCTGTTCCCGCATCTGTCCACCAGGCGTTGAAGGTGTTCTTCGCTCTCGATGTACTGCTCAATGGTCATGTCAACCAAGCTGTCTCCACGAGTGAAGAGCACCATGGTATGGGTCCAGACATTGTCGCCCACAAACTCCAGGTGATCTTGTATGTTTCGTGTATCCTCCGCTGTATAAGAGCTGGCTACATGTACAATTAGTAGGAGTATGTGTGGTCCTGGAGGACACAGAGATGCACTGACAACAATCTCCTGCTTAGTGAACTCAGGGGTGTCTTTAAGACTGATATTGCTCCACCATCCAGGAGCCTCAACTACAGTGACCAGTCTGCCTGCTACTTCTCCCTGTCTCTTCACACATTGAGCTGTTCTCTTCAGGTCAAATTCCTCTCTGCCCAAGATGGTGTTTCCTGATGAACTCTTGCCAGATCCTCTGTGTCCTAGTAGCACAAGTCTTACATCTGACAGAGGGGAAACATTTTCTGCAAAGTATAGGATATTATAGTATAACAGTCTTTAACTTTAACTTGACAATAAAGCACTAATGAAATTAGTCTTTGACTCCAGTATTAGAATGTATGTATGCAGTCTTTGCTGATTTTGTACCATGGGGGTGTTTCTAAGGATTAAAAAGAAAAAGGGGTGCACCTTGCATCAAATGTCTTTTACATTTGCACCAATAAAAAACATTTGATGCGAGGTGCACCCTTTTCTGTGTACGTTTTTATTTGGGCCACCATCCTCAAAAAAATTAATGAACCCTGCTACAATTGAAATCGTGTTTCCAAGGAGTTATGGTGGAGCAAAGCCACAAATAAGTTAGGTGGAAAGCAGTATTGTGTAATGTTCAGAAATATCACACATTTACACACATATACATACTGGCCAAAGTTATTATCTTAGCGGCATATCTGAATACCCTAGGTCTTGAACCAACATTCATACAATTATAAACATGTCCTACAGACTTTTGATATCTTCTTTTTCTTGACTTTGATATATCTGACAGAACTGACCTTTCAGTGACTGGAGGAAAATCCTTTGGTTTTTCAATTCCATAAGTCTCCTACTTGCTCTTTCATCATTTGCCATCCTCCTCTCCATCACTTCCTCCAGTCTCTTCTTGTCCATCTCATAGTGACTGCCCCCGTTTCCACATATAATCTCCTCCATCTTCTCCAGCAGGTCTGTGACCTGTTCTCTGTCATCTTGATCTATGTTGTTGAGGACATGATATCTGTTCCCACATTTCTGTACTAGAGTCTGCAGGGCCCCTTCACTCTCTATGTACTGCTCAATGGGTGTGTCTCCCAGCCAGTCTCCACGGGTAAACAGCACCATGGTGTGACTCAGAACTCCGCCACCAAGAAAATCAAGGTATTCCACCATGACGTTTATGAATTCGTTTTTTACAGCATCGGCTACACGTACATGCAGCAGAACTATGTGTGGTCCTGGAGGACACAGAGACACGCTGAGACCAATCTCCTGCCTATGGAGGATAGGGGTATCTTTGATGTCGACGTCACTCCACCATCCAGGAGCCTCAACTACAATGAGCTGTCTGCCTGCTACTTCTCCCTGTCTCTTCACACACTGAGCGGTTCTTATTCCCAGGTCAAAGGCCTCTCTGCCCAGGATGGTGTTTCCTGATGAACTCTTCCCAGCACCTCTGCATCCAAGTGATAGCACCCTTAATGTTGGCAGAGGATCCAATGTTCCTGTGTAATGAAATACCATGAATATCTTTGTTTAGGTTATTTATTTATTAATATTATAGGTGGATTTTTAAGTTTTTATTATGTACAACCCAGTAGGGCTGGGTGAAATAATCGAGTTAATCGATAATCGATCGAATCGAAATTCACATGATCGATTCACAGGGCACAAAATCGATTTTTTGGTTCTTCTTCTTTTTATTCTTTTTTGTTTAATTTAGGTCTATGGAAAATACACAGAAGGTATTAGTCAATTAGGCCTAGGCCTACTTATTAGCAATCTGTTGACACTGTCAAGCCACAGCCCTTTGACATTTTTATATAAAAATAGGCAACAGCATCTTTTGGGGGAAATCCTAGCAACAAGAAGGGAACGGATTGAATCGATTCGGAATGAATCGAATCGAATTGAATCGTGATTAATTGATTCAAAGCCCTAAGAATCAAAATCGAATCGATACAGGAACATGGCTGCAATACCCAGCCCTACACCCCAGATATACAGATGCACAACCTTTGTTTTCTTTGGGTATGGGGGCCTTTTAGGCCTTTATTATGCTACGGAAGAGAAATAATACTAGGAAAGTGTGAGAAGAAATTAACAGGAAAGAGAGAAGGGGTAGGAAACAAGTGGGAGAGTGAGATGGGGGACGGCTGAGAAATGACCCAGGCTGGACTCGAACCAGTTTCCCCATGGCATGCTCCACCACAGGGCCCTCCAGCAGTAATTTCTCAATCTGGCATTCAATGTAGGGATGTTTACTCACGTCTCACTGACTGTAGATGCGCTCTTTGCTTTCCGACATGTAACTGTCGCTCCTGCGCTCTCTCCTCCCCCTTCTTCCACATTGCCACGGCTTCCTTCTGTCTTCCACCATCCATCTCAAAGTGTTGTGCCCTGTTCTGTGCTACGACTTCATCAATCTTCGCCAGCAGTTCGGTGACCTGATGCTCAGTCCTATTCAGGTTGTTCAAGACATGATATCGGTTGCCACATTTCTCCACCAGGCACTGCAGGGAGTCCTCGCTCTCAATGTGTTGCTCAATGTTTCTGTCTCCCAGGTAGTCTCCACCAGTAAACAGCACCATGGTGTGATTCCACACTGCTTCACCAAGATGCTGAAGGTGTTCCATCATGATGCTTACATA
The DNA here is from genome assembly GCF_034702125.1 of Engraulis encrasicolus. Lineage (NCBI taxonomy): Eukaryota > Metazoa > Chordata > Actinopteri > Clupeiformes > Engraulidae > Engraulis > Engraulis encrasicolus. The sequence goes on from NC_085857.1 coordinate 52,458,375, forward strand.
TTGTGGTGTCAAAGATACAGCTACACCCACATGCAGTAGGACGACGTGTGGTCCTGGAGTACACAGACATGCACTGAGTACAATCTCCTGTTTAGTGAGTTTAGGGGTGTCTTTGAGGTTTACGTCAATCCACCATCCAGGAGCCTCGACTACTGTTAGCTGTCTGCCTGCTACTTCTCCCTGTCTCTTCACACACTGAGCTGTCCTCTTTAGGTCAAACTGCTGTTTTCCAAGGATGGTGTTCCCTGATGAACTTTTTCCAGATTGTCTGCATCCCACAGAGACAATCCTCAAGTCTTGCTGGGAAGGCAAGTGTTCTGTGAAAGGATATAAGGATATGCGTGTTAGAGAAGTAAAAAGATCTTAACATAACATGCCTAATAAAACGTTTAAAACTTTACAAATAAAACTTTTGAAAATTAAATTAAATAAAAACAAAAATGAACTCACGCATCAGTGCCTGAGCTTCCCGCCTTTGCCTCTCTACCTTCAGAAGTCTGTCTTTGATCCTTTCTTCCTCATTCCTCCTCCTTTCCTCCATTTCCCTCAGTCTCCCTCTGTCCATCTCATAATGACGGCCATTGTTCTCCACCACCATTTCTTCAATCTTCTCCAGTAACTCAGTTACCTGTGTGATATCGCCTTTGGCCTTGTTGTTGATGACGTGGTATCTGTTGCCGCATTTCTCAATCAGGCATTTGAGATGTTCTCCCTCATTCTCGATGTGCTGCTCGATGGTGGTGGTCTCTCCCAGCCAGTCTCCATAGGTAAACACCACCATGGTGTGGCTCCATATATCCTCACTGAAGATGGACAGATATTCATCTACTTCCATCCTGTACTGACCTGTGACGATATCATCTATACAGATGAGCAGTAAGGCGGCATGCGGTCCAGGATCACACAAGGAAACGCTAAGAACTGCCTCCTGTTTGAGGAGAACAGGAACACTGGCCATTTCGATTCCATACCACCAGCTTGGAGGCGTAACAACAGTAACCTTCCTCCCTGCTACCTCTCCCGTCCTCTTCTCACCGTTTGACATGGAGCACAACTCGAACACATCTTTGCCCAGGATGGTGTTTCCTGTTGAAGACTTCCCAGAGTACTTGAAGCCCAGCAGAAGTATTCTAAGCAATGGCTGATGTATTTGACCTGTATGATTACATGATTACAATAATAATTCAATATTCTTTTTCTCACATCATATCAACACCTAAATGTGTACATTTTTTTAAATCATAATACAGATATCATAGACAGTTTGTTACACATACTTACCCTTTGTTGATCCAAGGTCATGTCTTCGTCTCCTCACCCTATTCATCCTTTCCTCTGCACTGATTTCATCCATCCTTGATCTCTCTTCAATGCTTCTTAACAGGCTCCTATTTACCATGAAATGATCACAGCTACTTCCTGCTTTCATCTTGTCAATCTTCTCTAGCAGATCTATCACCTGCTTGCGATCTGTGCTGTTGTAGTTGTTGAGTAGATGGTATCTGTTCCCACATCTTACTATGAGCCACTGTAGAGCTTCACCTTCACTTTCGATGTACTCCTCAATGGATGTGTCTCCCAGCCAGTCTCCATGGGTAAACAGAACCATGGTGTGACTCCAAACATCTGCACCAAGAAGTTCCAGGTGTTGCTGAGCTGATGATCTCTGATGCTCAGTAAAGGACATATCTGGTCGTATCACAAACAGGAACACGTGAGGTCCTTGGTCACACAGTCCCGGACTGAGCTGAATAGCTCTCTTGGTCATTTGAGGACTGCAGTCCACAGGATAGTGGCTCCACCATCCTGGTGCCTCCACCAATGTCACCTTCCTGCCTGACCCCACTACCTCTCCTTGTCTCTTCATGCAGACAGCAGACCTCCGTCCAGGCTGGAACTCCTCTCTGCACAGGATGGTGTTTCCTGACGCACTCTTCCCAACACTGTTAAATCCAAGCAGCACAGCTCTGACATCTGGTTTTGGTGATGAGGATCCTAGTAGAGTCCAGAAAATACATGAAGATGTAAGCCACACGGTAGATGAATAAATGAACACATTTTCAGCAGAATTAGTCAAGTCAGCCTTTATTGTCAGTTTCTTTATATGCACAGGTCATACATGGAAATTGAAATTACGTTTCTCTCTCTACTATGAGGGACATAGACATTCATAGGACTGACATGGACTGACTGGATTAAGGTGAGTTCAGCTACCTATGTAGCCAAAGCTAAATTTTTTCCTTAGGTATCCTCCTCTTACCTGTTAGTGATCCAGTCTCCATTCGTCTCTCTGTGCATTTATCTAATTTAGTCCTCCCCTCCACATATGGGAATGACCTGCTGTCCATTTCTTGATGTTCAGTTGCTGCCACTAGACAGTCGATCTTCTCCAGCAGCTCTTTAACTTGTTTATCATCCCTTTTGTTGATGTTGAGAACATGGTACCTACCTCCACATTCTTCTAACAACAACTTCATCATTTTTCCTTTATTCTCAAAGGCTTGTTCTCTTGCAGGACTCTCCTGAATGAAGAGAACTAGAGAGTGTTCCCAGGCGTCATGGCCCAGAAGACTCAGGTGGTTTGACATGGCATCTTTCTCCGCCTCTGAGAAGGTTGTGTTCTCATGGATGACCAGCAGAAAAGCATGAGGTCCAGGAGGACACAAAGCAACACTGAGAACAAGTTCCTGCTTGAGAAGGTTTGGTGAGTCCTTACTAAACAGAAGATTGCAGTCAGTCCATCCTGGAGTGTCCACCACCGTGACATTTCTACCTGCTACTTTTCCCTGTCTTTTCACACACTGTAGTCTTCTGGCATCAGGGTCAAACTCTTCCTTGCCCAGGATAATGTTTCCTGCTGAGCTCTTCCCAGATTCTCTGTTCCCCAGCAGCACAATCCTCAACTCTGGAAGATGGAGGTCAGACCCTGTTCATGAGAACACAATCAAGATATTACCACAATAAATGGCAAAGTCTCTTTACACAGATGGGCCTGTGGGCAGGCCCATTCACTCTTTGCTGAAAAGACCCAAACTGCATCATAACAACGTTGCCATGACATTACCAAGAGCCGTAAGAAACAGATCATTGCTTTGTCATGATTATGTTGCTGACAGAAGTTCTGCACAAAGGGGTTTTAGTACAGGTGTTCATTCCAATCTTAATTACCACTGAGTATTCAGCTTTATCGGTCATTCATCATCCAACTCTTCATCCATCATTACAAACAGTATTTATTATTACTACTACTACTACTACTAGTAGTAGTAGTAGTAGGCTATATTCAGAAAGTGTTGCAATGTTCTAGAGTAAAATAACTTAAAGAGGAGAAAATCTGCACTCTCGAGCTGAATCTCATTATTTATTTATTAAATACCACCATGTCCACAAGCAGATGTGTTTCAGCTCTTAAGCCATCATCAGTGCGTATACATCATCAGCCATCATCAGCCACAAACTGATGTCAGTGGTATTAACTAAATAAATAATGAGACTCAGCTCGAGAGTGCAGATTTTCTCATCTTCATGAAAATTCAGAAACTTACCACTCGAGGGTGCTGACACAGCCATAGCTATCTCCTCTGCTGTTGTTTATGTGTCCCTATCCTCTTTTGCAGTTCCATGTAACTTTCACTCTGCATCAGAAAATGAACGCACCAGGTTAGCATTGTTTTTACTGCATGGTTTTAAACACACCATCATATGTCCACAACAGAGCATGTGAACGGAGCTGAGCGTGGCTCAATTCCCGCTCCCAGCTCAGGAGGATGTTCGCTCGGCCGCTCAAGGTTGCACCAGGAAGCTCCGCGCTCATCTTCATTTTCTTGCCGCTCCATCTAAATCGCTCCTCGCTCGCTCAAGTTTTCAAAAGAAGGCATGTTCTGACATTTTTCCTTCATGTAATTATGCTAGGGCCCTGGGACACATGGCGTTTGAGTTAATGTGTATTGTCTTATTTAACTAAATGGCCTACATCGCACTGTTTCCCAGCTGTGAATGTAACACCTCGCCTCGCCACATATTTAATTTATTTATTTATTTCACTAGACTACATTAAAAAGTAGAGATGCACCGGATCCTGATTTTTAGGATCCTGCCGGATACCGGATCCACTGCTTAAGATCCTGCCGGATCCGGAACCGGATACCGGATCCTACGAAAGGGTTGAAACACATAGCCTACTCTCACACGTGGGCCCTTTTATCACGTTGGCTCAAACTATTTTGACTGAAAAGCCTCGGCTACTGGATCCTGGATCCTGGAACCGGATCCGGATAGTCTGAAAAACCCTATTATCCTGCCGGATCCGGAACCGGATCTTGGATCCTGTACATCTCTATTAAAAAGGTCACAAATGGTGCAAATGAGATAGCCTAATAGAGTACAATCCATTTCCAATATAGTATAATCCATTTCCAAACATAGTAATGTTTTATAAGTTTATCCCACTTTTAATCATACAATATGCAATACTTGTCTCGGTGACTCTGTGGTAAAATTGAAACATATAGGCCTAGGCTACAACAGATTATATGCACAGACTACAGCTCAGTCATCTACTGCTGATTGACTGATATTTTTTGCTAATATTGTGGAGTGTTTTATGGACTGGTTGAAGTAACATTCGCTGGAGGAAGAGAATCGAAAAGACCCGCGTGGGTAGGCTACTGGGCAGATTAGCCTTCAGCAACTGCGCGCGTCAAAAGTCGCTTGGGACTGGCACAAGCCAATTTTGCCTTCATGCATTTGCGCCCGAGGTCTCGTCGCGAGCCACATTTGAAAATGCGAAATTACCTTCACTACATTGCAAGCACACACAAACACACCTCTCGAAGTGCCTCCCGCGCATAGGCATAGGCAGGCTTTCGTCTTGTCTCGCGCAAAGGAATGACACGAGACCGCATAGTGGACATGGTAGGCTTTAAAGTCGGTCAGTCGTCTTAGAAAGAGTCTAATTAGGCCTACAAGCACATGGCTTCTGTATATGTTCCAGAGAGATATTGCAAGGAACATACAACGCAACCCCCACATACATTTTTTATGTTTGCGCATTTTTGGCCATGCGTTCACAGTTTGTGCTAACCTGAAGACTTATTCCGTTTAAGCCTACAACACATGATAAATATTTATGCTTTCGTTTGCATGGTCTGGCCCATATGGCGCAGGAACGGCCATCTTACTGACAACATTTTGAACGAAAATATTAGTAAATCATTCCTAATTGATAACAATATAGGGCGTCTACTGAAAAAGAGTGATAGCAGTTGGAAGTCCGACGGCAGCCTACTGTCAACGTGTTCTATTTAACTTAATAATCAAACTCCGATGAAATAGTCCAGGGAAATTATTGGGTTATTGAGAAGTCAAAACTGTAGTGTTCTGCGAATAAGATTAACCTATTGCGAGATTAAGATAGTGACACACGCGAGATCATAACTAGAGTAGAATGATAGCGAGGCAATCATTATGGTACATGTGTCCATGCGAGGTGAATGTGTTTTCATTAAAGCTCCTAAACGAGATACACTTTCGTGTGTGTGATTCCTAACTCACCACAACTGGCGACGAGGATGTCCCCGACAGCATAGACGGACGGAATGAAAGCTGTTAACGGACCCGGAGCAGAAAAAAAAGAAATCTGCAAGTCACGACCTTGCAACATTGCAACTAACGTCGGAGCTTCTGTGGAAACTCGACGACACTCTTTCAGGGAAGTGAAATAAGTTTTCTGTGTGATGCCAAAACGCTTGATAGCCGAAATTGAGCGTGCATATGCCAGAATTACTGCCTACGAAACCTGTTGGAAGCCCTGTTAAAACCGAAAATAAAGATGGCCAATGCTGTTGCACTGGGTGGTCTCACACCACCGAAGCCGTTAGACACTGTTGGCGAGCCTGAAACTTTACATCAACGATGGGAAATGTGGAACAGTGAACTTGAAATATATATCATAGCATCCGGAGTTGTGAATGCTGCACAAAAGCGAGCTGTTTTATTGTTAACTGGGGGAGAGGGACTGCGTGAGATATGGAAAAAATTCACTGATGAGCAGAAAGCCCACCAACCCGCGAATGATCAGCGAGCTGCACAAGATGTATTTCAAGTAGCCATCGGACTCTTCGACAACACTTTTGCATTAAGGGAGAACATTCCAAAATCCCGCACAAAATTCTGGGAAACTGAGACAAATGCTGGTGAAACAATAAATAATTTCATCACTCGCCTCAAAGTACTAGTGAAAACATGCAACTTCAATGCTGAAGCTGATAACCATGTCAGAGATAAAGTACTACTGCACATTAAAGATTCTGAATTAAAAGCCAAATTATACAGAGAAGATAATCTCACACTGGATCGCCTTATCCAAGTAATTGGCTCATACCACCACAGAGCAAGGCCCAGACCAAAGCCCAAGTCACCATCACAGTCAGGGTGCTACAAATGTGGTGGACAAGGACACATAGGTCGCGAATGCATCCGGTCCAAGAACCACAAGTGCAGCCACTGTGGCAAAAATGGTCACTTTGATGATTTCTGCTTCCACAAAGACAAGAGCAAGTCAAACCAACATGACAAGCCGAGCTCACAGGGTCACAGCAGAGCCTCAGGTCGCAGCAGGGATGATCCAAAGCAAAGCAAAGGTCGAAAAACAAAAGGTCAACATAGGTTAGAAGAAGGAGAAAGCAATGACTCACAGAGATCTCTACCTATTCAGATTATCTACAGCAGACGACACCCTAGACCTGCACCTGAACGGTTTCACCTTACCCATGGTGATAGACTCTGGTGCTCACCACAACACGCTGTCAGTGCATGATTTTAAAAGATTACAGAAGGCCAGGCCCCAAGTCAGTCTGCAGCCATCCTCTACCAAACTGTATTCTTATGCCAGCAAACAAGCCCTCACACTCTCAGGCAAATGCACACTTGAAGTTGAAGTCCCAAACACAACACGGCGTGCCACTGCTTCATTCTTTGTGGTGCCACAAGCACAAGCGTCACTCCTAAGCAGCAGAACCAGCAAAGACCTTGGACTGTTGAGAGTTGGAATCGACGCGAACATTCTGAGCTGTTCTGGAGCCGACGTGTGGTCAAGTCTACGCACTCAGTACCCACAAGTCTTCACTGGGCTGGGGAAACTCAAAAATTACCAGCTCAGACTGAAAATTGATCCTGACGTCACTCCAGTCATTCAGCCAGTGCGGCGAATTCCATTCAACCGACGGCAGCGCGTCATTGGAAAGCTACAAGAGCTAGTGGACCTAGACGTCATCGAGCGAGTGTCCGAACCGGCTCACTGGGTGAATCCACTAGTCACTGTGGAGAAAAGACCAGAAAATGACCGCAAACATGGAGATGTGCGAATCTGCGTTGACATGCGAAGAGCCAACGTGGCCATCGTCCGTGAGCGTCATCCGGTGCCTACCATCGACGAAACCATCCAGGAAATGGCCGGAGGGAAATCATTTTCCAAAATTGACCTCAACATGGCGTATCACCAAGTAGAGCTCCACCCCGACTCCAGAGAAATCACAACATTTGCTGCTCCAGGAGGACTCTACAGATACAAAAGGCTCCTGTTCGGAGTGAACATGGCCTCGGAAAAATTCCAACAGATAATCAGCCAAGTTATCAAAGACTGTCCAGGTGCGTACAACATGTCTGACGACATAGTCGTTGTTGGCAGCACTGAAGCTGAACATGACACAAGGCTAACTACCGTGGTGCAACGACTAGCTGAAAGAGGACTGACAGTCAATGAGAAGAAATGCCAGATCAAACTGACATCCATCAGGTACATGGGCCACGTCCTGTCACAAGACGGCCTAAAGGTGTCAGATGAAAAGGTCAAAGCCATCACTCATGCTCCCCCACCAACTGACGCGTCACAAATGCGTAGCTTCCTCGGATTGGCCCAGTTTTGTGCAAAGTTCGTCCCACAGTTCGCCACAATAACAGCGCCTCTCTGGGAACTCACAAAGCACGATGCTGAGTGGAAATGGGAGAAGGAGGAACAGCGTGCGTTCGACCAGCTCAAGACCGCTTTGATCGACGCCCCCGTCATGGCCTACTACTCAGTTGGCAGACCAACCAGAAATACCTGTGATGCTTCCCCCATCGGCGTAGGCGCCATCTTAGAGCATCAACAGACAGACAGAGTCTGGAAGCCTGTCTACTACGCCAGCAGGAAGCTCACACCTACTGAGTCACGCTACTCTCAGTTCGAAAGAGAAGCTCTCTGAGTATTCTGGGCCTGTCGAAAATTCAGTTTGTACCTCATCGGATGTGAGTTCAAGATCCTCACCGATCACAAGGCGCTTGTGAAACTGCTCTCACCCAACTCACTACCCCCATCAGCCAGAGTGGAACGGTGGTTGCTGTACCTGCAACAGTTTACCTACCAAGTCATCTACATTCCTGGCAAAACCAACAAGACCGACCCCCTGAGTCGTCACCCCGTTGGTCATCGTGATAAAGCTGAGGAGAGGGAGGCCGATGAGTACATCTACAGCATCATCAAAGATTCCGTACCTCATGCTCTAACCCCCCGTGAGCTCGAGCAGGCTTCAAAGGACGATCCGACCATCTCCAAGCTACGTCAAGCCATACAGAAAAATGACTGGACCTGCTTCAAGGGCACAGTATACCAGGCGGTCAAAGATGAACTTTGGACGGCTGGACAGCTGGTCATGCGAGGACACAGGATCGTGATTCCCGAAGCCCTGCAAAAGCATGTGCTACGATTAGGACATGAAGGACATCAAGGAATCGGGAAAACAAAGAAACGACTGCGAACCAAAGTCTGGTGGCCTGAACTTGACAAAATGGTCGAAAAGAAAGTAAAGAAATGCTACCCATGTGAAGTAAGTGGCAAGAACGCTCCACCAGAAGAGCTAGAGCGCACGCCACTACCAGACCAACCTTGGACTTACCTTGCGATTGACCTGCTGAGCATCTCTGAAGGTAACTGCTTGCTGTAGTCGACTACTACTCCAGGTGGCCTGAAGTTGCCTACATGAAAGTCACAAATGCAACCAACGTGATTAATGTTCTCGAAATGATGTTCCAAATTCATGGCTAACCCAAGTATCTGAGAAGCGACAATGGACAACCGTTTGCATCCAAAGAATTCCATGATTACCTCACCACACATGGCATCACGCAGCTGAAAGGAGTACCATATTGGCCTCAGTCGAACGGAGAAGTGGAAAGATTTAACAGAACAATTCTAAAATCAGTCAAGATTGACAAGATTGAAAACAAAGATTGGAAAGTTGCACTGAAAAGTTTTCTGTTCCACTACCGGACCACTCCCCATAGTCACAGGAGTAACCCCGGCAAAGCTGTTGATGAACAGAGAGCTCCGTGACAAACTGCCAAGCTTCACCGGTATGCCTGCTGACGGTGATGAACCCCATGCCGCTGCTTCAGAGGAAATTCATGACAAGGACGCTCTGCACAAGTTGAAACGCAACATTGCTGCGGATCAGAGAAGGGGAGCCAAGGATCAGGAAATACAACAACGAGACACCGTTCTTTGCAAGAACCTACACAAGTCAAACAAGCTAGACCCCAACTTTGAATCACAGCCATATGAAGTCATCAGTAAACAAGGAAATGCAGTCATCATTCAACAACCCAACAACCCACCCAATATGAGAAACGCCGCTCATGTCAAGAAGTTCGACGGTGATGTCAGTCTCAGCGCCCCCTCCAGTCCGACTCCAGTCACCACACCGGCTGAGTCTGTCCCAGTCACCAATACCACACTAATCCATTCCCCCCCTTCAATAGATCCAGAGCCCGTGACAGCGGAACCGTCACCTGATGTTCCTGTGAAGTCGACTCGCGACAGGCCCCCACATGCGTGGCAGAAGGACTATGTGAAACTAAAGGTCTTTGGAGAAATACTGTCCCCAAAATGTTTCATCTAGAACTGGCAAAAGAGGAATGCTCACGTTTCGGTTTTGTTCCATCCTCCTGGTGTTGGTACCACCTCGTCGTGCTTTGTCATGCCCAGGCTTAAATAAGATTCTTCAGTCACAATGACATTCTTCCTCGTGCTCAACATCTTCCTCTAGCTTTTTTTTAACCTGAATTTACCACTTACACGTCCTATCACATTGCTTTCCGAAGTACACAAACTCCATCTTCAGACCTTGCCTCACGTGACGCAAAAGCGCTGGGGTCAGTGGATGGCTGTAGCCTACATATTTTCTAAGGATTAAAAATTGTTGGCCTGCAAATCTTTTTCAATTCAAAAACACATCGAAAACAGCACATTTAATCAAATAAATGTTATTTTACAAATTTTATAATCCAACATTTTAATTTGTGAGCGCATCGGAGCGGAACTGGAGCGGAGGGAAATCCTGGCTCCTGCCTTTGAATTCATAACCGCTCGGCGCTCTAACCATAGGCTATTTCTCCCGCTATGCTCCCCCGCTCGCTCCTCGCTCCGCTCCGTTCACATGCTCTGGTCCACAAGTACTTTTGCTCCTTAGCATCAAAATGCATCCACTTTTGTCATTGTGTCATATGACAAACATGGAATTGTGACCTGAGAAAGTCATTTGATCAATACAAATTGAGGCAGCGAGGTAGGCCCATCTGAAATAGCTGGTGTGTGTGTGTGTGTGTATGTAGATCTAGTCACAGAGTAGGCTGCTATAATGGTGGGTCCTTTCTCTTGAACATAATTTCAATTCTCAAAAGTCATGTGATTTACCACCAGAAAGCCGGCATGGGAACAGAAACTTGGGAACTGAAACTGAGTCAGCAGTGGCCTTATGGTTAGGGAGGTAGGTGATCTTAAGATCAGAGAGCTGCATGTTCGAATCCCACCCTCTATCTATGGCTGATGTGCCCTTAAAAGCAAGGCACTAACCCCACATTGCTCCAGGGACTAGAGCTGTCCACGACCAAGTCATTTACTCCGACTAATCGATTAATGGCACCCCCCCCCCCCCCCATTTTTTTTTTTTTTTTTTTTTGTACATCCCCAGATAACCCTACTAGGTACAATCTAATGCTTATTCGAAGTTCGAATTCACATAGTTTTAGCCTATGAAACACAAATAAAAAATGAATTAAAATTAATATTCGGTGATGGAAACAAGCAGCGCATGGTAGGCCTAGAGATGCCACTCGCTGCCTGAAAGCAGAAGTGTAGCCCAACTGGAGGGCAGAATTAATATCCCTCCGTTGTCTGTCATACCTTTAATCTATTTGGACATTTGTTGCAGCGTTACTGTATAGTTGTTCACTGGAATGTCCATCAAGCACTTAGTGTCTGTTTATAGTCTTAAATGAAACGCAGCGTTTCCCCTTTCAAATGACCCATGCTGGTTTTGTTTATGGCTGGACTGGAGTTGCCGTTCAGGGCAGGAAACAGAATTCTGATAAGCTGTCGGTGAATGACTTATTGTTACAACGTACACACACCCCAAAATATGTTCATATCTGGTCGTGATTCTTTGGATGTTAGCACAGAGTAAAATTGCACAGTCAAGTGATAAAGCAAAGTGGTATGGACACTAACGAAGTGCGAGTTAGCACCATGACGTTGCAACATAGCATTTTGGAGCTTCAGATTATGCGCCGACGCGTCTCCTCACACTTTTTACACCGTCTGCAATAAACGGATAATTAGCCTATGCGAGACGAGACCGATGCAGGCGGCTCCCTGGAGTTTTGTTGACCAACGATTAGTCGATATTTGCAGACAGCCCTACCAGGGACTGTACAAAAAAACCTGTAAAATAACCGTAAATGTACAGTTCAGTTAAACATAATGTAATGTACCAGGGTGACATCTGTGATACATGTAATGGATGTACATAACATATGATACGTAATATGTACACAGATGGAATGGAATAGACCAGATACAGTTGCAATATTACTGCTAGGATATTACAATTAGCATCCACTATTAATGTAGGCTAATTGATGTTGATATAGTTCCTATATTTTTATTCCACAATCTATTCAGGATTACGTTGAATGTGATGTGTTATTCTTATATGTTTTTGTATGCCACTTCTCCATTTCATGCTAGTTCAATGGACAATTAAGATTTCCAATCTAACTCTAATCCACTTGGTTATTACAATAACCATCCAATTTGGTTACTTAATGCTTTATATATACATAGGTATACACTGAGGGCTGCCCCCTTGCACGGGTGAGGCATAAATGCAATTTTGTTGTGTGCAGTGTGCAGTGTTCACTTGTGTGCTGTGGAGTGCTGTGTCACAATGACAATTGGAGTTGGAGTTTCCCAATGGGCTTTCACTTCACTTCATTATCAGTTGATGAAAATGTTTACTATGGTTTAGTTAATCAAGTATGAATCATTGGTTAATTTTACATTTATCTGCAGTAAAAATGAAAAAGATAATATTAAAACATAGGCTGAAAAATTCAAGAACATTCTGATAAGGTCCACAAAGATCTTCAGGAAAGATTTAAGTGACTAAGACGCATTAAGGGTAGTTATTGAGATTTTTTTTCTGTGCATTTATGACTTTATTTAGGAGAAGAGAGTGACAAGAAATGAGTGTGTGTGTGAGAGAGAGAGGATGGATCAGCAAAGGACTTCAGGGAACTAAACACCAGTCCCCTGAGTAACAGTAACAGTGCGGCATCTTAGCTCACTGACCCACCGTGCCCCAGTAGTGTCATTGATGCCTCTTTAGCACCCTGGTGAGGGTGTAGCATCAGATTGTACCACCAGATGGCGGTAAAGCATCACTGCTGTTGGGCAGCCAGTACACTTGGATTACACTTAGGTAAAGTCCATTATCCAAACTCCTGTCATCACTTAAGCTCATGCACTCATGATGACGTCTTAAGACATCATGACAGATGAAAGAAGTGTGAGTCAATATTTCACAAAAGTGCAACTCAAAGATTATTTTCTCGTTTTCAATCGGGATGTGGAATGGGGAAATGTCATGTGTGTGAATAGCAGGGAAACTATAGGCTATTGTTTTCTCCACGGAGGTGTGAGTTCACAAGTTCAAGTTACAAGTTCACAAGTTTATTTATTTAAGAAAGGGACAGCATATATTGCCAGCATTTAAACAAAAATGCTAAATATACAAGATTGTAGCCAAGAGGCTAATTTCCGTCTTTTGTCCCTTAACAGGTTTGATGTTCCTTAAAAAACGACAAAGTTAAAACAAAACTAAAAAATACACAGTTATTGCACACAGTTGTAAAAAAAAGAGAGTAAAAAATACACACACGTTTGAAAATAGGCCCTATATAATACAAAATAGGCCTACAATTACAAAATACAATAGGCCCTACCCAAATAAGTTAAACAGCTGCCAGTACTAACTATGTAAGATTATGTTGACAGCATTGATAATCCAGTAGCCATAATTTTAACTGTTTACTAAAAGAGTTTACTGTTGGCAGTTCTCTAATTTTACTGGGAATTGTGTTCCAGGTGTGACAAGCTCTGTAAGAGAAAACAGCCTGACTAAAAGCGCTCTTTCTAAATGGGACAGAGCAATCACCCCTGGAACTGGCTCTGGTAGCCCTGTTAATGCTTTTTATGATGAGAGGAGGAGGGGCCAGGCCATGGAAGATTTTGTAGATTAAAACTGAGTCATTATATTTAACATAGTTATCCCAGTCCAATAATCTATGTTTTTTAAAAATATGACAATGATGATGTTCTAGGCTTTCTGTCTATTTCCAGTGCTTGTTTGTAATGTTGTAATGAGGACGGAAGTTTGGACAATAGAGTGTACCTTTGGACAGTGATGAAATGAGGAAGTGCCTCTTACAAATGTCATGTAAGCTACATGTAAGTCAGTCTTGTGTTTTTGTCTACCCAATACAATCTTAAACATTCATGTGATTATTTAGGAGCAACTACTTTTTCTGCTGTTTTTCTACTCATATTCTTGTGCAGTCTATCAATGTTTACCCGACCCTGGTATTTTTGGACTATGCTTTTATCTCTCAGAACTGTGCTTCTCGACTTTTTTACGTTTCATTCATAACATTACATTGTAATTTAAAAAATGTCACTACTACAGAAGAACAGTAAACTGGTTGGATTATGCCTCCACCATTAAAGACCGATATAGACAGATGGGCAAGCAGACTGACAGACGGACCAGAATGAAGGCAGCACCCTGAATCATACTGCCAGAGATAATTAGTGATTTTCACTCAATTGTCTGTACTAAGTATCCTTGTATCCTACCAAGTATCCTACCAAAAAGTTACGGGTAGAATAGCTGAGTAAGTCTTAAATCTCAAAGTATAGCAAAACTGCTTTTACCTGGACTGTTGGATGTGGAATGGCGCATTATAGTAGGTCTGGCACAGCTGACATGATATAGAGTGAGTTTTGGTCTGTTTCTGTGTCCTTGTTTCTAAGGTTTTACAGCCATTGGCTAATAATTAACCTGAGGCACAGCCACCTCTCCATTGAAAAAACAAATTCAGGTCAAGTACAAACAAAACATGTTTAGATACAGTTTAACTTCAAGATTCCTGCCAACATGATTTACATTAGCATTCTAGGAATTACAGTTTGTAAGTATGGGTGATGAGGTCACACTTATTCTGTGTTGGTGATTCATGTGCCAATTTATGTTTCGTGATCCCTCTTTCTAGGATAAGAGTAAGGGTGATCCATGTGCCAACTTATGGATTGTGATGCCTCTTTCTAGGATACGAGTAAGGGTGATTCATGTGCCAATTTATGGATTGTGATGCCTCTTTCTAGGATAGGGTGATCCATCTGCCAATTTATGGATTGTGATGCCTCTTCACTAGCTGATGCCCCCAAGTGGCGAGCTGAAATTTTTGGTTTGCTACACAGGGCGGTCTCATAACCTCCCATCTTTGCTTGTATCATGCGAGGCGAGACGCCATTGATGATAGAAGTTTTATTTAATATATCGCATAAGCACAATTCAAAAGCCATTTTTTCCCTTTGTGATCAGGATCTTGAGTCGCCCAAAAGTTGGTGTGCCTAGGCTGAACACAGCGAAACGTTACCTTTTTTTCTCCACAGAGGTGGGGTGTCAGCAACACACGAGACCCCAAGCACAAGTTAGAGGACGGCGGGCTAGAGTTCATTTAATTTAATTTATTGTTCATTTAGACAGTGCACAAATACAATTGAGCCAATATAGCCACAAGGCTAATTTTCATCTGTAGTCCCTGGTAATGAGATAATGAGATGGTACCTAAGTCTCATACTCAACTCCTCACATAGCCTATTGACTCTTTGACTAGGCTCCACTTTGCGTCACATCAATAGGTATGTATACATGGGCACTTCTGATCCGATTAGAATAGGGATATTTTTCTACTCCGATCAGGAATTCCCTTGTATACGGCCCGATCGGACTAGATTTCTTTGATCGGATCAGAATTCTAATCGGACTAGAAGAGGTGGTGTAGTCCGATCAGATGGTCCATGTATACACTCTATTCCACTTGGTTGTTTGTGACGCAGTCGTGTCACATATTTTAACAAATGAAGCTCTGGTTATCCTAACATTTTAACGCCATATTGGTCGCTCAATTAATGCAGGACAACTCTCTCCCACCAACCCTGACTTCGTGCTCTCATCCACAGACTTCTTTCTTGTTTGTGAGGTGTTTTAAGTGAACTGGTGACAACAGCGCGTTGGAGTGCCGCTGTTACGCACTTGCCCATAAGCGCAAGATTAAGTACAGCAGTGTCGCTTCCCGCTGCACTTTCAGAAAGACTAAAATTATAAATAAAGCAAGCGATACTTTCATGTTTATCGCAGTTTCAACCATATAGCCCGGCCTGTTGCTAACCACTGTCCCTGGTAACCGCGCGTGGCAGGTATTCGAACGTTCGAGGTCAATGTAATGTATACACTTCATTCCGATCAGACTAATCGGATCAGATCTATTCCGATCGGCGAAAAGAGCGCCATATATACACAGCTATTGTGCAAAATCCAAAAGCACCCCCTTTGCATTGTGATTCATCAGGCACTGTGATAAGTATGTTTTAGTGAAGTGATAGTTGTTAAGGGAAAGGTTCAGGCACTGACCTATATTATATACTATATATTTAATATATACGTCAGTGGGTTCAGGTCTAGACAACCTGCCATTTGATGTGATGATGCGATGCAACTTTGGTAGCAGTATACCGGTAGTGAGGCTTTACATGGGCCAAATATAATATAATATAATATAATATAATATAATATAATATAATATAATATAATATAATATAATATAATGTAATATAATGTAATATAATATAATATGTAGTGTATTCACGCTATAATCACAAAAACCTGTTCTCCCACATTGGTTTGTTGTTGCACAACCAGCAGGTCACATGATCTCATGATCTCAGATAATAATGTAGCTGTAGGGCATTTTGTAGACACAGCACAGGCCACAGCACAGGCTATTTTGTACACACATGCCTTCCTTGTTAGCCAGCAGACTTTCTTTCTACATCATCCCTTAACACTTATACATTTACGTGACAACTAAAAGGTAGAAAGATGAGGCGCACACAAAGAAACATGGAGCAACAGACCTTTTCAGTCAAGCCCATTTTCAGAAGGACCCTTTTTGTTTTCCATTTACCCGTTTGTTTTTTTGATGGCATTTCCATGACAAAATGCCTGGTACTGAATTTGTATATTGCAATGTGCCAACGTGATGAAATCAAATTGATCTTTCCTTTTTTAAAATATATGTGTCTAACAGGCTCAGACACACATTTTCTTTACTGGTCAACTGCTTTGTATGTACGTGTCTGTTACACAGTAACTCCTGCCAGTTCTAAATATTCTCAGCAAATCAGTATGCTGTACCTTAGTACAGTATGAAGCAGAACAGAAACAGCAAGTTTTTGGATTATACTACCGGTAGGCTACAGGTGTTCATGTCAGTAGGATGAGTTCTTACCATATACGTACGCTACTCATTCAGTTGCAATACAATTACAAAATGCCTTACCTGCAAGAAGAACGGCTCTTTAATCACATAAGGTGGGATATGAAATAAGGCGTTTCTCTTTCCTACTGAGAAACAGCAGGAAAGAAGTATTAACGTAAAAACATGTGTTCAACTCTCCAAGTCTGTCAGCTGTGTGCTGATGCGGGTTCAGCACTGTGGTCATGTGGGCACAGCATATCTGTTAGTTAGCATGGTAACACCATACCACGTACCTGCTCATCTGCATATCACCACACCACGTACCTGATAGTCTGGATATCACCACACCACATACCTGCTCATCTGCATATCACCACACCACGTACCTGATAGTCTGGATATCACCACACCACATACCTGCTCTTCTGCATATCACCATACCACGTACCTGCTCATCTGCATATCACCACACCACGTACCTGATAGTCTGGATATCACCACACCACATACCTGCTCTTCTGCATATCACCACACCACGTACCTGCTCTTCTGCATATCACCACACCACATACCTGCTCTTCTGCATATCACCACACTACATACCTGCTCTTCTGCATATCACCACACCACATACCTGCTCTTCTGCATATCACCACACCACATACCTGCTCTTCTGCATATCACCACACCACATACCTGCTCTTCTGCATATCACCACACCACATACTTGCTCATCTGCATATCACCATACCACGTACCTGCTCATCTGCATATCACCACACCACGTACCTGATAGTCTGGATATCACCACACCACATACCTCTTAGTGTGCATGGCACTACCACACCACCTGTTAGGTCCTCGATATGCTTGCTGCATACGCATGCGCGGGCATGTTGTGCACATTAGACGTGTGCATTCAGTGAAAATCACTGGGAGCGACGTTTCAATGTTGGTTACTGCACTTTGCCTTTGTAGGGTAGAGTGGTATAATTCAGTCATATGAATCAGCTGCTCAGGACCCATACGTATGATTCAGGTGCTATCTCTGTTTCTTTTTTGACAGTACCGTAAGGCACTTATTTGCTTGATGTTGTCCAGTGGTTCGCAACTTTTTTTTAAAAAATGAACGCACTATGGACTTCATAATAAGAGTCCCAACGCCCCCCTTAGAATGAATAACCCTGGCACCATCACTGAGGTACCCTGACTGTGGTACTGGTCCCCTCCCCATCCCCCACCATCTCTGAAGTACCCTCTCTGTGGTACTGCTCCCGCACCAGAGTACCATGTGACTGCAGTAATCAGGTATTTGGCAAGTGCAGGTGTTAATTGAATCATGGCATATCAGCCCATAGTACTCAGGTGAGGGGAGTCGCTGATTAACAGACTGATTGGAATGGGGCAAATTGTTGCTGGCAAGAAAGTTATAAGTTAGAATGTTTGATACTCACTATCATCACTTTCTTACATAGCGTAAAACTAAAGTTAAAAAAAAAAAACTGAAAATATAACAAAGAGAAAATAAAGAATAGTCTACAAAATTCAGGTGCAATGTGCTATTCTTGTGCTTTCGTTGACAATGATGATTAACAATGTTGGGGAACATAGCAGGCTACATGTCACTCTCGGGCAGAAACTCCACTTTTATTATTTTATTATCTCCACAATTTTATTCATTTATGAATCACTATTTTTTAAACAAACATTTCAGCATCAAAGTTGGTTAGCCTATCAAATATATGTCCATGGAGAATCACCAGTAGAGCTGATTTATATTTTAATAACAGATATAATAATACAAAAGAAGTGGAAATAGGAATGTGAACAAAACGACAAGACTATACTTTGTCGGAGAAAGCAACTCGCAACTGCAATCGTTTTACACTTTCTGCCTACATCCCTAGTTTGTTATGGTGCCTTTTTTAAAGTCCCGGCGTGAAGACATGGGGGGTGAGGTCACGCCTTTTGACCAATCAGTGGGCTGGTTGTCAACATACTGTTCAGCTCGCTTCAGCCAGCCAGCTAGCTTTAGACCTGAGTTGAGCTGAGTTGAGCGCAAGTCGAAATGCAAAATGTTGGCGGCTGAGTTGAGCTGTACCGGGAAAATATGTGCAGTGGAAATGACCCAATAGTTGCAATACCTTTTTTGACCATTTCCTGCACAGTACACCTTTAATGGCATAAAATACCATAAACTGTTCATTTTATATATACTTGTGACTCTATCAAGTGTGTGTGTTTTTAAATGTTGTGCACATAGTAAACAGAGTAATAACAAACCATTGTGTTTTTATCAGTGATTTATTTATTCTCTACTGGTCTCACACAATTATACCCCACACAATTGCCCATTTTCTCTGACCCATGCTTGGACGTGCACACAGTTGTGATGAGCTGGTGAGTTGTGATGTCTTCAGAAACGGACATCTGCTGGACCACCTGCTTAGCATGTCTCGGCCAAGTGAGGGAAAGATAAGGCAATCTTTGCTCTGGAGAAAAGGACGCAGTAAACTTAAGGGTTGGACTCATAGAACTCAAGTAGTCTCTCTCTCAAGTTCTAAGGGCTGTAATTTTACCACCAGGGGGACCCGCAGAGTTATTTTCTTCACCCCGCAAGATCATTTCAAAAGTGTGCTGGCCCAAATACAGTACACCATTAATCTGTAGCATAACAAGACATGAACAAGACTTGAAATTTGGTGTGTATGAGTGAGCCCAGGCCAATGAAACAGCTCACACTCATATGCAACACAATATGTGCAGGCACATTTGAACAACCATATGATGGGAAAGATGAATGTAATGACCATGGCTACTTTTAAGTATTTTTGCCCAGACCAGATCCCCATGTCTTCCCATCCCTTCCCTTCTTTTCTTTTTTTCCCTACTTGTAGCAGCAGCACGCACTGAAGAGGATCCTGTAAGCAAAACACAGATCAGATCGATAATGAAATGAACACATCTGTAAATACGTATGTACTGTACATAATAGATGCATGTATGCACATATGCATGCATGGTAACACTTTATTTTAGGGATACATCTATTAGCACTAATACATACAATATTAATTCCTTAGGAAGTGACTTGTAAGGCATGTACTAAGCAAAATCAGACAGTTGTTAGACATTTATTCGTAAATGTCTTGTTCATGCACAATAAGGGATTTATTACCAATATAACCTTAGTAAGGACCTAGTAGACCTAGATTTCTATTTCTGAGTAAGCAGTAAGGGCCAGAATACAATGTGTATAAGCTCCTGGTACACTGTGTGAACAAACCCTGAACAGTGTGAAAACAGATGTGGAATAAGGGTCCCTATTCTAAAGTGATGCATTCCTCAGCCCAGGTGGCTTAGGGCCCCCACACTACCTAGGGCCCCCACACTACCTAGGGCCCCGACTCTACCGCCCCAGGAAGCAAAGTGTAAGAACACTTCTAAATATTCGCTAATTTCATTAGACATGCGGATCTCACTTATTCTACTCAATATACAAGAGAGTGATTGGAAGCTTTATATAGCAAGGATTGGACGTAAACTTCTTAATGACGGTGGGTGGTGAGATGTCCTTTTTTCATACACCAATTCATTTTAATTGTAAAAACCCTACAATAAATGCAGAATATAACGATGAGTAATAGGTTGGAAGCGAAACTAAGCTATTCCTTTGTGATAAATAAGTTAATGTTTGAGAAACTTAGCTCCAAGAAGTGCAGTGCATGATGGGTACGCCCTTAGTCAGAAAAGCAATCCATGGCCAATGCAGCAATGATAATATTTCTGTTGTTACGTACATGGCAAATTGTTTGGATAGCATCTAAATTTCACGAGTGAGGGGAGGCGCTAAGGATGTAGGCTCAGAGCTGGGTAGGTTGTCTGTTGGCCTAGATTACGTACCCATCATGCACTGCACTTCTTGAAGCTAATGTTCTCAAACATTTACTTAATTATCACAAAAGAATAGATTAATTTTGCTTCAAAACTATTATTCTAATGTTCTGCATTTATTTTGGGGGGTTTTACCATCAAAACTCAGTGGTACATGAAAAAAATTACATCTCACCAACCCACCGCCATTGACAAGTGTACGTTCAATCCTTGCAATATAAAGGCTCCTGTTACCTCCCTTAAGTTGTTATGAAAAAGAGAAAACTAGATGACTCAACAGTCTAAGTACTAATTATTTAATATATCCTTACACTTTGTGGATCGGGGGTGCTAGGTAGTGCGGGCCTGGGTGGTGTGGGGGCCCTAGATTACGAAGGGGACTTTGGTAGTGCGGAGGACCTGAGCCATCTGGGCTGACCAATGCATCACTTCAGAATAGGGACCCTTATTCCGCATCTGTTTTCACACTGTTCAGGGTTTGTTCACTCAGTGTGTCGGGAGCTTATACACATTGTATTCTGCCACTTACTACTTACTAATAAATAGAAATATAGGCTTACTGGTCCTTATTAAGGTTATATTAGTAATAAATCCCTAATTGGGCATGAACAAGACATTTGTGAATACATGCTTAACAACTGTCTTATTTTGCTTAGTACATGCCTTACAAGTTACTTACACAGGCATTAATATTGTATGTATTAGTGCTAATAGATGTATCCCTAAAATAAAGTGTTACCGCATTCATGTACGTACTGTATGTATGTATGTATGTATGTATGTATGTATGTATGTATGTATGTATGTATGTATGTATGTATGTATGTATGTATGTATGTATGTAAACTATGTAGTATGTCAAGGGAATATGTTTAGGAGAACACAACAGTAATTAAAAGAAAAGAGACTAGGTAAAATCATACACAAAACTCATCTCCACCTCCTCCTCCTCCTCCTCCTACTCGCATACACACATACACACCTCCTCAGGCCTTTCCTATTGGCTGCGTTCTGCTTCCGCCTCCTCTTTACCATTCCACCAAGGCGCCTAAAGAAGGCGCAAATCCCCTGAGGTTTCTGACCGTCCTCTTGTTCCACCACGCCGAGTTCCTCCCTGAGTTCCTGCCTGACTAACTCCTCCGTCTTATCCAAATCACTAGTCTCCTCGCGTGGGGTCTCTTTGGTCTCCTGCATTGCCTGGGGAATGCTAAGGGGCTCCACCTTCCTGCTTCTCCTGCCCAGGCTCCTGAGGTTCTTGCCCAGGCGTCTCAGGAAAGGGCAGCAGACCCCCTTCTCACATTCCTGAGTGCCCTCCTCCACGCTGGCCACACTTCCACTACCTCGCTCGGCTGCGTCCTCCTCAACAACAGCCTGGTCCTGCAGCAGCTGCTGGGTGGGTGTCTGCTGCTGAGGGGAGTCGGCAGATGCATCAGCTGCACTAATGTCCAGGACGGGTGAGTCATGGTCAGTGGAGGCCGCGCAGTCTTCCTCCTCTGAGGTTTCCTGGCTGTCCGCGGGCTCGTTCCAGCATGTCGGCACCAGCACCATGACTTTCCGCACTGGGCGGAGGCTGGCGTTGTCGATGCCTTTGGCGGTGGTGGTTGGCTTTCTCAAGTTTCTTCTGAGACGAGGGTCACTGAAGGCCTTCTCAAACAAACACGCGCGCAGCCACACACCCACACACATGCACACACTTAATTGGGTCACTGGATATTTTTTTTGTAACAGGCACCAGGTTAATAAAATGATTAATAATTGTTAATATCTGTACAAACAATATGCTGTTTAGAAAATCAAATAAAAAATAATTTAACCCATGCAATAGTAGCATTATCTGTTGTTGCGTCACACTGACGTCTGGTATTAAAACACATCAATGACATCACTCTGCGTCACTCTATACTAGCTTACCGCAAGCAGGCTGTAATCATCGTTCAAATCAAAACGGTTGCTCGATCCTTCATCAGGGTCTTGATTAAACTAAACCACACACACACACACACACACACACACACACACACACACACACACACACACACACACACACACACACACACACACACACACACACACACACACACACATTGGGTTTACACTAGATTTCACAACTTGGAGCATAGTCAAAAATAAAAGTAAAAGCAACACAGTTTTTAAGATACAATGGAGTAAATGGTGTAAGTAATATCGTGTGCTAGTTGTACTAGCAAAAGGGAAGAAAGGAGTCACACACTGGAGCGGAATGCAAAATCAAAAACTGTATTAAACAAAGCCGAAAAAAGTGAATAAAACCGACAGACAAGGGGCAAACGTTTCGGGTCTAGCCCATCATCAGTGTTCCCAGTTTCCAGTTGTACTTGCACCATGAATTTACTTTTTACTAGGAGGCAGTACTAACATAGTAGCCTAACCTCAGCAACATCTTCCCTTAGTTAATAATAAGGTATCACTAAGATGTCAGTGAATCTTGATGTATCACGTATATTTTCACACCAAGTTCCCTTTCAGTGCATCAAACTCAGTCCTCTTCAAGTGGACCAGAAAGAGAACTGTCAGCAAAAGGACTCAGTTCTGTTTTTCTTCATATTGTCTATTATGAAAAGAACCGGCTGAAGTTTCTGGTCCCTTTGGGCTTTTATGATGTGTCAGTCCTCTTTTTGATCAAACCCGGTCGTCTAGAGCTCTACTCAAGTGATAACACCAAGTCACAAGTGTGATTTGTCAGGACTCTTAAGCGAACTGTACTGAGACCATGTCAATACTCAGCACGGTTCACTTCCGAGCGGTCTGGAAGGTACACTTCGGAGCATTCACATATGTGCAGAAATATGTAACACAAACTGTATGTGCTGAGTCACAAGTCTGAATTTGCTTAAATGGATGAAAGGGACCAGGTGTGAAAAGTCCGTGAAATGCCAACGTACCTCAGTAGAGCTGGAAGCATCACTAAGATGACAGTCTCCAGCGTTGTCCACCGTTGTGATGCCTCTGATAGCATTCCAGATCTCATCATCGTCATCGCCCTCATCCTGAGCACACATACAAATATAACTATCATGTCCATATGCATACCCACTGAGATAAATATATAGTATGTCACCTTGAAGACGTTATGCAGCTGCATTAGTTGATCAGGCATCAACCTATTAGCCTGGTTTCTACCAGACCTCTGTGTGGCTCTGGAGCCCCATGGTGGCGCTCCAGACACATATGTCGGTCAACCTAATATAGCATTAATGTAGGGCCTAGATTGCAGGCATTGACCTCTGTATTTTTAACCCCTTATCATCTTGCTCATCATAGAGGCAAAAAACCTACCGACTGCCCAATAAATGAATACAAGTTCAGCCCTGCCTAGCCCGACTCACACCAGTTTTACGAAAAAAGACAAAGAGCTCACTCGCAGGAGTTAATAATCAGACACACACACACACACACACACACACACACACACACACACACACACACACACACACACACACACACACACACACACACACACACACACACACACACACACACACACACACCCTTTAAATATATTCAGTGGTTAGAGACGTTGCTACTCACATCGGCAAGGCTTGTGGCGTCTCCCAAACATGCGTTGCTATCTGCGGCTCTCGAGTCATCACGAGCCCCAGGTCTCGTCCAGCTCTTCACCCCTCTAGGTGGAAGGGCTCTGGCTGATGGGAGGCGAAGCTGAGGTACCTGCATCAACGAGAGAGAGAAAGAGAGACGCTACTTTCCAAAATGTTACCAAAATGGTAGGGATGTTATGAATGTCTTCATATGTGACTCTGGGTAATGGGAAAGCAATGTCATTATGAAAATAAAGACGATTTTTCAACATCTACATGAAAGGGCTTCAATGGCTTCAGCTGGATGTCTTACCTGGCTGGGGCCTGCAGAGACACTGCTGGCGCTGGAGGAAGCGCTTATGTCTGCTTCTCTGCTCCAGTCCTCCTGGCTCAAACACTCACTTGTGGGCTAAAATACGTAGAATAGACAGTAGGTAAAGTAGATGGAAGACAGATTCAAACGCAGTGCACAACAAGTTAAAAGGACTTGTCATAATATACCACAGCACTCATTTCATTCATACAATGGGTGCCAAACAGCCAATTGAAAGGATTAGACTCTTGGGAGGAGTGAACCCAAGTTCCCCAATTGTTGACATTTGAACATGATTGTCGTGTTGTCTGGCAACTTGAGTAATCCTCCCAAAAAACGTAACCCAATCAACATGGAGGGTAAAGTGAATTGACTGTAGTTTTACAAACGACAAGGCCAGGGTACCTAATTGGTACACTGTAGCAAATTTCCCCTGCAAAATAACGGCAGTTACTGGCAATTATATTTACCTGTAATTCTACTGTTATTTCACACCAAACATCAAATACAGCTCAGTGCTGTTTAATGTATCACAGTATATAACATTTTTTCAGCAGCAATTGAACTGTTAAATAACAGTACTATACAGAACGTTCACAGTATAGGTATTGTTAAACTAAAAGGGGTCTACAATATTTATACAGTAGCATGGGAGAGCAAGAAACGCAATTTCAAATTCTTTGTATGACCAGTGCATGTAAAGAAATTGACAATAAACTTGACTTGACTTGACTTGACTTGACTAAGTCAAATAACAGTACACTTCAGTTAAAAAGTTGAAGATTGTACTGTGAGATGACAGGCAAATACTTGGTCATAGTTGCATTCATGTAACCACCCCACCCCACCCAATACGTGACTCAAAGTAATATCTTCACAGTAGTTGTCTGTTTTTTCAAAAAACAGTAGGATGCTGTTGCAGAATTGCCCTAAATTAACAGCTATTTTTTACAGTGTAGAATGATCATGTCAGCGCTGCTGACAGCTCTTTGCCTTACCTTGTTGGGACCTTCAGAGATAGGTCTGGGGCTGGAGGCACCACTGTTCGATTCTCCACTCAAAGTCAGAGGCTAAAACATAAATTAGAATTCTTCAGATTGATTTAATTATTGTGAAAATATGAGACTCCCTGAGTGGTGCCGAGCAAAAAAAAAGAGTTGCAAGGAGGCATCTGTGAGTGAATGGGCTAATGCAGGGACTCACAACCTTTTTTGAACAAACACACCCTGGACCTCATCCTAAGCCTTCCAACGCCCACTGGACCTCATCCTAAAGCCTGATTCGGATGGGACTTGTATTACCTATGGACCCCCCGTAATTCGGAATAATTACAGGGAATGTCTGAGTTCTTAGTCCTGTGCGAATGTCTGCGATTTGTGAGGTAATAATTCCGCCACAAATTACCTACTGTATTTCGGCGAAACTCAGACGTCCTGGGGTAATTTTACATAGGTGCGTCGTCTGAACTCCCTTGTAATGTCTGTGAATTGACTAAATAACAGACGTTTATTCATCCCGTCCGAATGCGCCCCGAAAAATCACGGAGGTCCAGGGGTAATTGCGAATTACCAGGGGTCCATAGGTAATATTTATCCTGTGCGAATCGGGCTTAAGACTTACAACGCCCCCCTCGACCTCATCATAAGCCTGCGAACAACCCCCGTAGTCACAATAAGCACCACCCTGTCTCAACTATATCTGTCTCAACACCCTCCTTGGGCTCCCCAACACCCCCCTGGGACTGTACAACCCCCTTTTAGAAACACTGGGCTAATGCAATGTAATGTGCTTTGGGTCCTCTTCTAAGTAAAGGAACAATATGTATATTATTGAAGTCAGTCCATTTGCATTAACTTAGTTTATGGTATCCAGTGAAAAATAGCTGCTGTGATTTCAGTGGCAGCAGATCTTACCTGACTGGGAGCTTCAGATATGAGGCTGATGGTGGACACATCATCGCTGCATCCATCACTCACACTGTCTTCATCTAAGAGTTCACTCATAATGGGCTAAAACACAACACAACACAACACAACATCTCATTATTTTAGAATGTCTGGAAATTAATAAATGAATAAATACTGTATATCAATAATAATAAATATGTCAAGGAGTTCTGTCGGTCGAGATTCTTACCTATCTTCTCAAATCGCTTGGTTTAAGTTATATGATTTAATACAAAAATGTATTATACATTTTATGTATATGGTGCACACAAAAGAGAATGTGAATAGAATCAAGGAACAGCAAGTGATTATGACGCCATGCAGAATGCCTGCTCATGTGATGCGTACCCATTATGTCATAATTGCTGTTTTAGCATCCAACATCATCAGTTGAAGCCAATGGCAGTTGTGGTTGAAGCCAATGATTGTGAGCCTACATCATGTAGTACAGTCATATTGGCAATCTAAAACTGTATTTGGTTCTTCTTGGTTGTGATTGGCTGATTTGGTATTCCATGCCATTTGTAAAAAAAACAGCAATGTGCGTGATGTGATATGCAGTTTCAGAGCCATAGCCCATTGGTGTTTCCCTGGTAACCACTTCCCCTAAAATGCACAATTTGATTTTTCCCCCCTTTTCTTTTCTTTAATTATGTATTAGACATGAAGAAGTATGAGTAAACTATAACCCCCCCCCCCAAATAAATAAATAAATAAAACAATAAGAAAAAAACACAATCCACCCACATCACACACCAAGGCGTTTCAGAGTGTGATGTAGGCTATGTAGGTTATGTCTGCACATGGGCTAATGTCCCATGTAGGCCTAGCCTACCTGTGAGTTACTGTGGGGTCAGGCTCCATGTTGTGTTTGTCTGATGCTCCACATGCTGCATATTACTAATGTGCAATAACCATGTGATGTAAGGCCTAGGCTATGCCTTGTCCTTACTTGTCCTCTTGTTCAGGGACGCAAAATGAATTTCAGTTTCAATAGGCTAACCATTGATAGCCCAATAGGCTTTACATTACATGCCTGTTTCTTTAAAAATATCAAGGGTAAACCAATGTCTTACCTGAGATGTGGTGGATTCAAGAAAGGGTGTAAAAATACATTGAAAAGAAAATAGCAATGATGCATACAAATGAATACATATAGCGTGCCACAATCCTGAAGTGGACAAAAATCTGTAGACACAATAATCACTGCTCATACACTATAATGATGCTGTCACTCTAATCCAAAAATAACTAATGAACAGTGTAGGCCTATGCATTACTAACATTCTCTAAGCCCTTATGACACAATACTTTCACAAAATCTTTATGATGTCATCAGATTTTAGTGGTCCAAACTACTGGTCCAGAGGCCACATTCCAGGAGCTCCTATGTAACCAACACTCCTACCACGCTATGTTAAGTTATGATTCAGAGTTTACCTAGGCCTATGCTGATAGGCTTTGTAATGAGCAGTCATTGTACCGAACTCTTTGGTATTACTATATTTTTTTAGACAATTTGGGTACTTTTACGCAAAAATAAAAGGGGGGAATTCATCTTTTTTCTTTCTTTTTAAAGTTTATTTTATATTTGCATAGCCATGTGAGTTTGTACACATCCTTTCCTATTGCAGTGCATGGAATGTATAGCCTATGTGCCTGATTTATATAATACTCATTATCATCACTGTCTTAAACACATATGAATCTCATATCACCTGTTGTTGATTCAAAAGAGGATGCCAGTTTCTGTAGTGCACGGTCCTTGATCTCTCTTCTCTCCCGTTCAACTGCATTCACTATCACCCCGTAATGGCTGTTGTTGTTTTCACCCATCAGAATGTCAATCTTCTCCATCAGCCCTCTGACTTGTAGGTCATCCTTGTCCCTGATGTTGAGGACATGGTACCTGTTTCCACATTTTTCTGCCAGGCATTGGCGCATTCTCCTTTTTACCTCGAGAGCTCTCTCTGCATGTGTCTCATGTAAGAACAGAACTAATGAGTGCTTCCATGCTCCATACCCTAAAAGACTTAAGTGGTTATATGGCATTGTCCTCTGCTTCTGTGAAGGTCGTGTTCTCATGGATGACGAGGAGAAATACATGAGGTCCTGGAGGACACAGAGTCACACTAAGCACAAGCTCCTCCTTACATGACATAAGATCATAGTCAGTCCTTCCTGGAGTGTCTACTACAGTGACCTGTATGCCTTCTACCTCTGTTTTTTTTCCACACACTGCAGTGTTGTCACATCAGGGTCAAACTCCTCTCTGCCAAGGATGATGTTTCCAGCTAAACTCTTCCCAGCTTCTCTGTTCCCCAGCAGCACGATCCTCCAGTCTGGAAGATGAGGACCAGCTCCTGCTTTGGACAATATAGACAGTAATGGAGAGACACATGATTTCCTAAAATCAGGGGGTGCTCATCTTATTATGAAATCAGTCATCCTTTTGGATTTCATTTACAAAGCATTCAAATAAACGTTTTTCTGCCATGGCATTTTTTGCAACTCACTCACTCACTCACTCATCCACTCACTCACTCACTCACTCACTCACTCACTCACTCACTCACTCACTCTCACTCACACACGCACACCTGAACTTACCATGAGATGCCCCCCCTGCAGCCATCTCTGTGGTCTTACTCAAACATTATCAGATTTTAGGAGCTCTGAAAGACAGAATTACCCTCAGTTATGGTACAGTTTATACTTTACAATACTGTACATGGTAATACAGGATTAATTTATCCAGAAGACTTAAAGAAACAACCCTAAACATTCGAAGCAAAGGGTACTCCTTTTGTGCCTTTGCATGTGGAAGTCCAATGTCTACAGTGTGTGTGTGTGTGTGTGTGTGTGTGTGTGTGTGTGTGTGTGTGTGTGTGTGTGTGTGTGTGTGTGTGTGTGTGTGTGTGTGTGTGTGTGTGTGTGTGTGTGTGTGTGTGTGTATGTGTGTGTGTGTGTGTGTGTGTGTGTGTGTGTGTGTGTGTGTGTGTGTGTGTGTGTGTGCACTCAGTAGTGGCCACACATCCCTCCCACTCGCAAACAGCTCCTTTGGGTCATTTCACGTGAAATCAGACACTTTGGGACCCGACCGACACGGATTTCAATCATACTTGGTGTGCCTTTTTAGTAGCAAGTAACTGCATTGGTTTGAATCTGACACTTATTAAGGGAGAAACAGAAGGAAAGGTTCACATGTGAGGGTAGGACACTATACATTCAGCCTTGATTATATCAGTCAGTGTTAGTCACAAAAAGCTGTCTGCGGTGTTGTTTGAAAGCTCTTTTCTGGCTCTACAAAGTACACTATCAGCTTGGAATACAACAACTCTACGCAAGTAGCCTATGTTTTTTGCCATGTGAGTGCTGAAGTAAACACGATCACGAGATAACAGCCACATAAGTGTTAACTGTTGCTACTCTAACTTTACAGTTATTACCATGTTGCAATAGGCCTACTGTTAGACCTCAACAAATGTAGCCTAAATTAGTCCAGTGGAACTAAACCAAGGCTAAACCTAAACCATTACAACCAAGAAGGGCCACGCACGTGCGTGCTCACCGTAGGCTACAAGGCAAAGGCAAGTGTGGTGAGGCAGCCACACACTTCTGCAAAACTTTGGAATTAGCTTCCAGAGGAAGTTGTTTTTTTATTTTATTTAAAAAAACATGCCCCTACTGTTGATAGTTTTAAGAACAGACTTAAGACAACGCTTTCTCAGATGCCTTATAGAGATAATGTTTTTGATATTTTTATTTGTCTCCTTATTTCTTGCTTTTATCTGTAGGCCTACTCCTTTTTATTCTCACCTGCCATGTCTTGTGCTTTCACTTTCATTTATTTTCACTTTATTTTACATTACTCTATTTTATCTTACTTTTCTGTAAAGCACATTGAATTGCATTTATGTATGAAATACGCTATGGCTATGTAATACAATTGCCTTGTCGTGCCTTTTGTAAACAGGATTTGGAGATTAATCCATGCGTCCACGGTGGTATTTGGGACAGTGCATTGTCCTGAAGGGGGATTATACGTCCACTAGATGGCGCACTTGTGTAAGGAAAGGAAAATCCGAGCCTGATAAAGGGTCATTGGCTGTTCTAGGAGCCTGGGTCCGTCTTTGTATTTGTGTAGCCTGTGGCCTGTGTGTGTGTGTGTGTGTGTGTGTGTGTGTGTGTGTGTGTGTGTGTGTGTGTGTGTGTGTGTGTGTGTGTGTGTGTGTGTGTGTGTGTGTGTGTGTGTGTGTGTCTGAAGGAAACACGTGTGTGTGCGTGGCGCGCGCGCGACTCAAGGAAAATATTGCCACTGGAACATGTCTTAAATCCACATAACTTTAAATTGATTCTTTATTAACCAAACACATGGGGAATAAAAAATAAGCTGATTGAATTGGTCACTCAAAACCCAATCTAAAAGCAAGGCCAGGTTAAATTATGGTAGGCCTAGAGCCCATGTGGAAAGTTTTGTTGGGCCTTTGATAGAGTGTGACCTCCGCTTGTTCTCCTGTCCTGCCATTTTAAGTAAACATCTGTGTGTAGCAGGCACGTGCACTCCAATACGGCAGGGGAGGCTGTGCCTCACCTGTCTCTTCTAGACTTCATGAGAATGATGAGATGCAGTAAATGTGAATAATAGTAACAATAATAACTACTGTTTTCGAGCATAATTACCATAACTACCATTTGTGCAGTATTTAAACAGTTTCAATCATTTTCAATCATTTTTGTGGCCAAAACCGCACTATTTTCCCACCTCCTGCTCCGAATACACTGAATTTGGGCCAACTCCCGAGTTGGCCTCACCGCAGATTGCGCAATCCCTCAGTAACAAGCTTCAGCGCATGCGCCATTTTGCTCGTTCTGTATGCAATTCGTAATATTGTATTAAACGTTTTTATACACTTAATAGAAATATGTATGGTGTGCCCTCATTTTCCTGATATTTGTTTTCACTATTTTCTACGTGTGATTATCATTTCTTTACTCTGAGTGCTTTGGCATAACCCCATTGAAAAATAGAGTAGTGCGGCGAGCAACACATTGGCCTCACCCTCATTCTGCCGTTGAGTCTAGCTTTGTCAGTGACGTCATAGCGCCACTATCAGAGAATATGCTAGCTTGTTCACGTTGACTGCTACCATGGAAGTGGATTTCATAACGAAACTAAGATCATTCTCAAAGTTGGATTTCCAAGGGAAACAAGACGTGATAAAGAATGGACGACCGACACCAGAGCTGAGGAAATTGATTCAGGGGATTGGACAGAATATTATTTGATTATTCACAGTGAGTGGTACAACCGAAAAGACTGGCTATGTGGAATGGGAGGCAACAGGCAAAACAACGTTAGCAGTTTGCTAGCTGGATTGGATATGTCAAACCGTGAGAATATTATTGCGAGAAGCCCTGTAATCAAGACAGCATTTCAAGGTAAGGAAATTTGATTATTACATTTGCCCGCCGTGGCGTTGACTTGGGTCTAAGTTTTATTTGATTTTGTCAAGATGAAGGAAGAGTTGTTTGAAAAATAGTTCGGTTGCATTGGTTTTACAGTAGCTATGTTTCACATATGCATTTCAGGCGTAATCTTAACCTGCAACTAGTGAGAATGTTTTGAATGACATAGCAATGGCTACATGTCTCAAAGAATAATTCATCACGAGTGATTTTGGCAACAGAACGAACTAGGGGTTGTGGGTTCCTGGATTTTGGTTTGGTTTGCGGCTGTGTGTTCACTTTGCCAGTCCCAGTATGCCCAAGTGATAACGTTGCTTGCT
This sequence comes from Engraulis encrasicolus, assembly GCF_034702125.1. Classification (NCBI taxonomy): domain Eukaryota; kingdom Metazoa; phylum Chordata; class Actinopteri; order Clupeiformes; family Engraulidae; genus Engraulis; species Engraulis encrasicolus. The sequence continues at coordinate 52,490,806 of NC_085857.1, forward strand.
ATCCTAACGAGGCAGTTTAAAATGATAATAATCAAACGCTGTATAATACACGCTTTGAGGTTCGGCTCGTCTGACATTCTTTGAAATGTCCATCCTCGAGATGAACGACTGTGGAATATTTTAGCGTCATTGTCTATTGTTTAGGTTGAGTTTGGGTCCGCAGTGGTATGATGTGGATGAGTGGGATAGTTGACGGTTCTCAGGAGGAGTGTCCTCAAATGACGCACCATGTCGTGCCTATTTTCTGTCTACTCTAGTCTTTTCTACCGGAGGTGGTAGCTGTCCATGACCACGGCCACGTCTGGCTTCATTATCTATTTCACAGGCTACCAGAAGGATCATCCCGGTGGGGTGATATTCTGTTGTTGAATGCATAGTGTGAATTGTTGCTGTGTAACCTATTACAACGCAAGCATCGGATCTGTATTTTCGAGTGGTGGAGTGAAAGGAACGCTGATAAGCAGACCTCAAAATTCACCATAAGAGCATTTTTGTCCAAAATGCTCGTGTGGCTTGGGGTTATCAGCGTCCCCTCTTTCAAAGACCAGAAAACACTGAGAATTGCCTTGTATCTTGACGGCCTATAAAAATACAGTATAATCCTGGACACATATCGCGTCTGATCTGAATGTGGTGTCCACCTTTCTAACAGACATATTGGTGTAGGGAGGAGGAGTAGGCCTAGCAGGCCTAGTAGCGCAGCCTGTGCAGTAGGTAGCCTAGGTAGAACTAAACGTGACTCTGCCGCCAGTTATATGGTGAACTTGACTCAAACTTGTTAAATGGCACTGCCCCATCGTTGTTTACCTACGCCCCCTGCGCCAACGCCGAGTCTGGACCACTGAATCGTGTGTGTGTGTGTGTGTGTGTGTGTGTGTGTGTGTGTGTGTGTGTGTGTGTGTGTGTGTGTGTGTGTGTGAGAGTGAGAGTGAGAGAGAGAGATATCTAATAGCATTTTCTCTAAATGCAGTATGTTTTAATATGTAGGCCTACCTTATGTTCAGAAAGCGACATCTGAAACTTACCTTAACTTAAGGTATTTGGCAATTATTGATATATATTTGAAAATCCGATATTGGAAAAGTCACTGCCTCACCAGCCATAAAGCTGACCGCACGTTACTGGTGTTTAGGGTCTATAGATCTATAAAATGACAAATTGGGTTTCCGACGGCCCGTTGAAGTAGGTCGATAGTAGGCCCTATTACCAGTCTCTGCCAGTAGCCTACTACTTGCAACAGGCGTGAGGAGGCGGGAACGAACGGTGTCACTTTTCTAGAGCTCTACAGAAAACTTCCGGCTGCGTGCCCCCACCGGATGACTGACCGTTCGACGTCCACACAAGAAGGCTACAGTCTCCGTCATGTCCAACAACAACGCCAGCGGTAACTTGGTGGTCGCTCAGAAGGCCGTGAAACAACTGCGACTCGAGGCCAGCGTGCGGCGGATGAAGGTAAGAGGCAAACCTCGTTAGCTCTCTCGAGGATCATCAAGGAGAAATTAACGCAGCTGTCAAAAATGTGCAGCCTTCATCCGCATAGTCACCGCGACGGTCGAAAGTCAATCGGGCCGCCCAGTTTTGAAAGCTCGCTCGACAAAGTGAGTGTTTTTTTGTACGTTTATGTCACTTCAGACGTCATGTGTCAGATCCGTCAGCACTTTCACACCACCGTTTTGTTTCGAAACTAAGTTTAACAGTTGTGCCAACGTTTTGAACTTTCTCGGTAGAAAGTGGCTTTTCCTCGGTTGCGCACAGTCGTCTAGTGCTGACGTCACTTGCAAATACATGCAAAGTAACAAAGCCTGACAGTTCGCGTGGAAGACTGTTACTTTGTTTCACTGACGCCCTTTTTATTTCCTTAGTGTAAACAAACACTGAAAGATCAGATGGGTGTATGTTTGCCTACTAGCAACTGGGCCTAGAACTTGCGCTAGTAGCCTATGCTACAATCGTCCCCACAATGGTGGTCTCTCTCTAGGATACTGTTCTGGGTGGTGTGTTGATCGCTCTCATAGAATCATGTTTTGTTAGAAAACAAGAGGCCTATACAAACAGACAAGACACAGGTTGATGACAACATAACTGGTGGGTGTATTATGGTTAGTCGTTTACAGTAGCTGTAATGCTGTGATGTTATCAACCATAATGCTCACAACCTTATCATGTATGGTGAAGCAGACCAAGTTTATTTAAACACTTTGAAAACAAAGAAAAAAAGCCTAGAGCAATGTGAAGGACAAAGTGTGTGTGTGTGTGTGTGTGTGTGTGTGTGTGTGTGTGTGTGTGTGTGTGTGTGTGTGTGTGTGTGTGTGTGTGTGTGTGTGTGGCCTATTTGTTAGTTTGCCTTTGGATGATGAGGCTACTATACATTTTTTGTTGATTATACAAGCTTTGTTTTTGTGTTTGTGTGGCGATTATTCATTTTGTTAATTCTGGTGTTGAAGGTGATTGTCAATCATATACTGTTTGTAATGACTTGTATTTGTTTATGGTTCTGTGCCATATGGTCTCTAGACTACATGTACTATATTTTGTGATTATTATGCCTGATAGGGGTATAAATAATACACGATATGCATCAATATAAGTCCAACGATCGAAGAGAATCATAGCATAGGTAACGAAAATAATCGAATCGCTGACTTCAGGTATCGATATTGATTCGTATCGTCACGGAGGCTGTGATTTCCACCCCTAATGTCTGATGTTTATGATTGGTGTCACAGGCTGACCTATTATGCTGATGCTGTTTAGGATTGATAATGAGTATTTTGTTTGAGTTGTTCATAGTTTGTTGTGGCATCCTGGGTCATTCCACGCCAAATCACCGAATCATCCTGCTCGACCATCCCCTGCTGTAAATGCATATGTCTCTTGATTTTACCTGATGAGTTTTGATTGCTTTTGGTTGTGTCCCAGATTGTCAATGTATGACATTGATGATATACTCTATATACCGTATTTGTTGATTATGTGTGAGGGTTGTTTCTTTGCTTGTGGTTCGATGTCACCAGCAAAGAGTTGCCAACACATGATATTGGTGACATATTTGTTGATTGATGTTTCTTTGCATGTGGCTAGGTGTTGCATGTTGGCAATGTATGAGATTAAAGTAATTGCTTGTGATTAGGTGTTGTGGGTTGCCAAAATGTAATATATTAGTTAATTAACTATAATGATATTTTTTTTGTTTGCTTGTAGCTAGTTGTCGTGGGTTGCCAAAATAAACTGTCTAATATCTGGTGTCACACGGATGTTTATTTTTTCAGTGCAATCAGACGAACGTCTTCATCAGAGTCCTCCGTGTGGCACCAGATTTTTCTTCTTTTTAGTTATGATTTAGTCCTGCTCTTGTTGCACAGGATTGTTACTTTAGAAGCGCGGAGTACGCATTTCTTTTGTTCTATACTGTATAATATATCAGTTGGTAAACTGCGATGAATATTGTGTTTGTTTGTGTGTTTGCTTGCTTGTTTGTTTGTGTTTAGGTGTCCCAGGCCGCCACAGAGCTGAAGAACTTCTGTCTGCAGAACGCCAGCAAGGACCCGCTGCTGATGGGCGTGCCGTCCAGCGACAACCCCTTCAGACCGCCCAAATCATGCTCCATATTCTAAGGTAGGGCAGCGACAACCCCTTCAGACCGCCCAAATCATGCTCCATATTCTAAGGTAGGGCAGCGACAACCCCTTCAGACCGCCCAAATCATGCTCCATATTCTAAGGTAGGGCAGCTAAGCACCCCCCCCCTCTCTCTCTCTCTCCCCCCCCTCTCTCTCCCTTTTCTAAGGTAGCACCATCCTTCTCTCTCTCTCTCTCTCTCTCTCTCTCTCTTTCTCTCTCTCTCTATCTCTCTCCCCCTCGCTCTCTCGCTCTCTCGCTCGCTTGCTCTCCAACAACCCCTGTGGACCGCCCAAATCTTGCACCATATTCCAAGGTAGCATGGCTTAGTTAAAACCAACACCTCTGTCTCCTGTGTCTTGAAATGTCCATGTGGGCATTATGTGTATTTATGTAAGTTACGTGACGCCTTAATTTCCCCCTGGGCAATTCAAGTTACTCTACTGTACTCTTTCTCATGAGAAGTCATTCAACCAAAATCATGCTAATAATTCAAAGGTAGCTCTCTCGCTCTCTCTCTCTCTCTCTCTCTCTCTCTCTCTCTCTCTCTCTCTCTCTCTCTCTCTCTCTCTCTCTCTCTCTCTCTCTCTCTCTCTCTCACCCTCTCACCCTCTCACCTACTCCAAATCCCCCTCTCTATTCATCTTGAGTTGAGTTCCATCAGTAGAAATGGGCCTTGTGTCCATGTTACCCATGTGTTGGTGAGTGAGATTAGTGTATGTTATCAGGAAACCCATCTGTGAGAACAGGACCAGGGCATGCAGAGAATGTGTGCGGTTTGAGTAAACGCTCTTTAAATGTTCCTCAAACACTCTGTTGTGGGAGTTATTGTCATTGAAAACATAATAAGGAATTCTCCATGCTCTGTTGTGGCAATTATTCTCAGTTTGGCTTTGTGATGGCTGGGGTATGCTTGCTGCCCCTTTTGTACAAGAATTGCCATGCATATTTTATGTCAATGCTGTACGCAAAGGGGTCATTCCACGCCAAATCTCCGAATCATCCCGCACGACCATCTCCGATTTGGCAGAAAAAAATCAAGGAGGTTCACAAACGTCCCAATAGGAAAGGTGCAAAGTTATAGCTCTCAACTCCTCATAGTTTTTTCATTAAAAATGTCAAATGACTCATTTTGAACAGAGTTCTCAGAGAGCCCACTTTCAGATTATCGTATCTAAAAAAATACTTTAAGTAGGTCCTTACAAATTTCAAGGGGTAACATTTGGAACATGTACTTGTGAAATGTGGATTTTCACACATCCTCTTGTCATTTACGACCGCTTTTCTGGGGGCTTAAAGTTGCTTGAAAAATTCTCACCTTTGAATTTGTGGGCATCTTTGAAGGACTGTGGTAAGCGCAGTTTTAAAGACAGAGGTTTGATATGGACAATGTATGTTCCCAACCATTCTGTGCATGTTGTGTTGAAAGACTGATCTTCTGCGATGAACAGTTTAGAAGATATGAAGTCTTTAAAATGGAAAAACTGAAACTTGGTACCATCTTTGCCATGTCATAAAAAAAAAATGTCACGACTCACCACCATATTATCAACAGTTTTGGAAAGATTAGATGTCTGTTCTTAACATATCCAAAAACTAGGATGGTATTCTGCCTCATTTGGTCACAACGATTAAAAAAAAAAACACTTTTGTGTGACTTCCACAGCTCCTATGAAAAACTGATATTAGTGGCATCTTCGCCATGTTATACAAAACAATTACAGAACTCACCACTATGACATTTACAGTTTTAGAAAGACTCAATGTCTGTTTTTAACATATCCAAAAACTGGGGTGGTGTTCTGTCTCATTTTTAAAGAATGGATTTGTAAATACGGCTGTGTGACATCTGCAGACTTCATAGGATTAGACTTCATATCTTCTAAACTGTTCATGGCAGAAGGTCAGTCTTTCAACACAACATGCACAGAATGGTTGGGAACATACATTGTCCATATCAAACCTCTGTCTTTAAAACAGCGCTTACCGCAGTCCTTCAAAGATGCCCACAAATTGACTTGGTAAATGACAAGAGGATGTGTGAAAATCCACATTTCACAAGTACATGTTCCAAATGTTACCCCTTGAAATTTGTAAGGACCTACTTAAAGTAGTTTTTTAGATACGGCAATCTGAAAGTTGGCTCTCCTGAGAACTCTGTTCAAAACGAGTCAGGGGGGTACCTGACAAAAACATTTTTAATGACAAAACTATGAGGAGTTGAGAGCTATAATTTTGCACTTGTCCTATTGGGACGTTTGTGAACCCCCTTGATTTTTTTCTGCCAAATCTGAGATGGTCGTGCGGGATGATTCGGAGATTTGGCGTGGAATGACCCAAAGCTCTCTTTGAATGTAAAGTACGCAGACACATGCACCATGTGCAATATCAACTCAGCCGCTACTAGCGGTCTTCTGAGAAATTGCTTTGGTCGCTGCCATGAATAGACCAAGCTTTGACGAGGGCCTCATTGGTTATCTTGTCCCCGAGACCATACCTCCAGTATCACGAGTAGTACTCCGATAGTTCTTCTGCAAGTAAATGCACTCACTTCGCAAATGGTTGGATGTGTATGCAGTGATGGGCAACTTGGAGTCAGATGCTAAAGTCCAGTGCCATATGTTCCAAATGACCTGGTTTTACCTCTCCAATTAGGACAATCACTTGTACTTGTGAGCTCTATTCTCTCTAGGTGTTATACTGGTAGCCAGGCTACGACCTCCTAATTACACAACACCTTCGCCGTTGTGAAATTAGTCAGGAAGAGAGCAATGGAAGTACCTTCTGTGCTTCGGAGGGCTGGGGAACTCCACCCACTTTGTCAGGAAGCAATCAACTTTGAGCAGCTCCAACGGCCCTGAGTAGAGGCGTGTTCAAAGCAGTGACGTGGATTAAGCAGAGATGTCCGATTGGGACTCAGAGAAAGTTTGGTTTAAACTTGCCCTGGGTTTATAAAGGTGGTAAAGTGTCTTGTTTTTCATGTTAGGCATTGTCTTGTTTTAAGGATGGAGTAAGTATCTAAGCTAGTGAGAGTCAATGGATCACACATGCTACAGTGATCCATTGACTTTCACTAGCTTAGCTACATAGTCTCTCTTTTAACTTGTCTTAAAGTAAGACAACGCCTAACATGAAAAATAAAACACTTTGCCTCCTTTATAAACCCCGGCCAACGATTTTGGCCAACTGTATTAAGCCCCAAAATAGTGGCATACCCCTTTAATTGCTCTAGGTCAGACCAAGTCTCGAAGAGATTTGAAAGTCGATAGTAATCAAGCTAGTCTACTGGGGCTTTAGGGTGGTATGGGAACCTTGGAGAGGGAGATGAACAAGTGTGATGCTGATGCTGCCAGCCACATACGACTGCCCGCCGACCTGCCATAAAATGTTAATACTGCATTTAGTTTCTAAGTTAAGTTATGAACGTCATGCCATGCCTCTTCTTTGCTTTCTACAGAACATAAGTATACAGAAATGCTGAAGTCTGGCTTTAACATTGAGACGGTGAAATGCAGTGGATTTGGGCCATATATACAGTACATCATTATACTATTTATATGCAGTGGATTAAGCACATTTCAGCCGTCCTCCACTTTTAGGCCACCTATTATTATATTATTATGCTACATCAAACTTAACAGATGCGTTCTATCCAAAGAATGTGTGTGTGTGCGTGCGTGTGTGTGTGTACACAATGTCTGCACATTTAGGCTATGTATGGACTCCAGTGGAAAGTACACTGTGGCTACTTTTCACACACACACACACACAGACACACACACACACACACACACACACACACACACACACACACACACACACACACACACACACACACACACACACTCCTTTCTGCTTTTATAAATGACATCAGTGCGTTCAATGGATTGAGAGAGAGCGAGCGCTGGTGGTTTGGAGGTTTCTTTCTATAGACTGATGTTTCCCCTGCCTGTTACCCAGTGTGGTGGAGGATGTGCGTAGTGCTTATTTTTATTTTTGTGCATGTGTGTGCTGTTATGAGAACTTGTCCTGTGCATTTCTTTGAGGTGACGAAGCCATGGTTCAACCTGTTCTCCTGTGACAAACTTTACTCTTTACTCTCTCTCTCTCTCTCTCGCTCTCGCTCTCGCTCTCGCTCTCTCTCTCTCTCTCTCTCTCTCTCTCTCTCTCTCTCTCTCTCTCTCTCTCTCTCTCTCTCTGTCAACATCTCTCTTTAACTCTCTCTCTCTCTCTCCTCTTTCTGTCTCTCTCTCTCTCTCTCTCTCTCTCTCTCTCTCTCTCTCTCTCTCTCTCTCTCTCTCATCTCTACAGCTGTCTAAGATGAGGATGAAGAAGAGGAAGATGGTGAGGAGGAGGAGATGATGAAGAATGCTGAGCAGCATGTGAAGGACCAGTGAACCCCCGCCCTTTTTTGTCCCCCCCCCCTTTTTTTGACACCCCACCCTCCCCACTTATTGACACAACTCTCTATTGAACACTACAGTCAGTCACTACTCCCCTTGCAATCCCCCACCACCCCTCACCCCCCAAATACACACACACACACACACACACACACACACACACACACACACACACACACACACACACACACACACACAACACACACACACCCAGGGACACCTCCCTTCCCCAAGCCCCGTCATCTCGAGTTCACACACACCCAAGACCCCACCAGACAGTAAAGCTGGCAGGCACACTACATGTACATGCATAAGCCTTTAAACATGCATCCGCACATAAGCTGGTACTAGCATAGGTTACATGCATCAAGTTACACACACACACACACACACACACACACACACACACACGCACACACGTCACACGCACACACGTCACACGCACACATACACACTCGCACACACATACACACCCAGTCGCTCACTAAGAGGTCATTGAGGGCATCTGGTGTTTGATTGCTACATTGTCAGCCAATGTAGATTGAGCACTGGACTGTAGCTTCAGTTTAGGAATCCTTTACAAACTCATGGACACATCAAGATGCTCTTAGACGGCTTGACACAACTAAAAATGAATGAATAGTTAACATATTAATTGTGACAATAATGATAATGGTGGTGACAACTGTATAACTGTATAAAAAATGGTAGAACGTGAGGGACAGTAAGCCAGAAGTAAATACAAATGATAATTTTGTGCCTTTGTGGTGGTAGACACAGCATCCGTTTGGCCAATATGCACGGACTGTATCTGCACAGACGTCTAGTCCCCTGGAACTTTTTGAGGAAATTTCAGCAGCCAGTTTGGTTCAAGTGCCTTTTTTAGTGCCTTTTTGAGAACGTCTAAGAACACAGTTTGGTTCCTGGGTGCATTGATATACCAACAGATTGTGTGCGCATGTGGTTACAGTGTCAGTGCTGCCTGGTCTATGGCCTTGTACATCACCACCCTAATAATGTATCAACATCAGTTTGGTATGGTAGGTACTGTAAATAAGAATTAATATCAAAACGACGTGGCCTGTTACACTTTTATCTACACATGAAAATAGATGATTGTTTCAGATTATGAAAGTAGATATGATATGGTAATATATAACATAATTATTCCTACTGAAGCAAGGATTGCTTAAAACAAATAGTGGGGGTCCGACTAACCTTCTAAAGGGCCAAAACATTTGCCCATTCAGCCAACAGAGAGTTAAACTAATTTTGAGTGAGTGTATTTTTATTTCTATTTCATTTTATTTTGAGTTTATTTTTATTTCACCACATGCAGTAGGCCTTGGAGTCGTGGAGTTGAAATGCAACCCCCAGCCCCTTATCCTAGGTGAGGTGTGTTCTAAATTCTGCTGCTACCTTAAAACACTACATTACCCATAACACACTGTGCCTTGATCTAGATCACCTCACATCTGGCCTATGGCTCCCATTTGTAGTCCTCATTGCCTAATGTGTTGCCTGTCTATGTGTGAGCAACTGAATTCCAGACAGAGTGAGTCAACTTATTCACAATGGAACACATTTTTGTAGAACAGAGGTCATCCACTGCAAAAAAAAAAAAAAATCTTTCAATATTTAAAAAAAATAGTTTTAACTCTTTTGAAACATTTAAGTCCATCCATGCTTAGGGAAAGTATGTCTTATTTGTAATGTCATTTTTTTGCTGAGTGTTTCTAACCTGATTTTAGATTGTGCATAAAACAATGACAAAGGAAAAGGACATGGACATTGTTGCTGTGTGCTGTTTGTAAGACTTATCATTGGATTGCTTTTTGGGGAAAAAAGGGGTTTTCAGTATTCAGACTACAAGATTTGTGCCTACATTTTCTTCCTATGGTACTGATGAGAGGCACTGAGAGACATATTTTTCAATAGTTTAACTTTTTTGAGTGATGATTTTTTTTCTCCCAGTCCTCTAGAATTTTACACAAACTTTCTACACCCCTCACAGAACCATGTGTTAAAACCCCTCACAGAGAATTTCTTACATCGTAATGAGCATTGTCTGTTTTGCTAATGTTCTAATCATGTCTGTGTGATGATCAGAGGGTTAAAAACTAAGGGGCTGTTTATATATACACCCGGGTATTTTGATAACTGTAGACCTTGCCTTTCATTTGTGCCTTTCGTTTACAAACAGACAAAGGTTTTTCCTCTAAAAACTAAGCTTAAAAAAAAACACGCCAAAAGTGGAGATTTTTTTTTAAAACTCCGGTTAGTGTTTGTTTATAAACTGAGATAAACGGAGACTTGAATGGCATTCTCCTTACCACGCACAGGCTTAACGTATTTATGACAGCTCTCAGCATATTGATGCGTATTTGCCTATGATGTGAACGAAAATATGTTGGTAAGCGTAGAGAAGAAAAATGTTGATTTATCAAAATCCCCGGCTATGTCTAAACAGGCCCTAAAGCTAATAGGGCAAAGAGACACTACATGTACTTCTCACTCATCTCTTCTGTTTTGATGTTGGTTTCATACGTACGTACGCTGTAGTGAGAATACTTCTTTTGGTCATTAAATTAGCCTTTATTATTATTACGATGTCGTTTATTTGTTATTTGTGTGTGTGTGTCTCTGTCTGTGTCTGGGGGTTATTGGTGTTGGGTTTTTTTCTCTTTTCTCTTCCATTTTCTAAGGGACTGTCCCACAAAACCCTTGCCAAACAGCTGTGTGTGCGTGCGTCTGTGTCTGTGTCTGTGTCTGTGCGCGTGCGCGTGCGCGTGTGCGGCGTGCGTGTTTTGTCATTTGTGTCAATCTTGTCCAAGCTTCTGAATACCCCACATGGATGGGTGTGATGATCACAGATATATAAAGTAGAAGTTCTCTTACAGATGTAATTACAATAGTCATATTGGTATTACAAAGTTCAAATCATGTAATAGGAAAATGTAAATGTGATAATGTGTGGTAAGCTGATGTTTTAGGTGTAACATTGTGTTGTCAGATTTTCAAACATGAAAAGAAGGAAGGTCCGAACACAAATTTCCAAACAAACAAAAAAGAGAGAACCCGTACCTTGCATAGCATAGTGTTTTTATTGCACTGACACGTTTCGGCATATGCCTTCTTCAGTGTGAAATATGTACAATAAAAGCACTATGCAAGGTGTGACCACTTTTTTCCCCCCAGAAATTTAGTTGACCATTTTGACCATCGTCCTCAATTCATTTATATCATCATAAGCCTGCTCCCAAAAAAATATGTTAAAATAAGCCTTGACCCATGGGCGTAATTTTAGGGGGGGGGGCGGTGGGGACATGTCCATACCACTTTCCAGATAAACCTAGCTTGTCCCTACCATTCTTTCACAAATATAATGCAAAAACAGCATATCCGGACCATTTGCGATTGAAATGTCCCCACCACTTTTCGAGCCAAACCTACACCTTTGCCTTGACCCTTGCCCACAAAGCCCACCACAGGAACGGCTCCAGATTATCTGAAGGACATACTCTAAGAACTTGTATTCCTGTGGGAGAGATGCTCCTCCAGCACTAGCTGTTTGGCTCTGCTGCCTGCTCGCTCTAAGCGTTCCCAGGCAAGACAGTTGTTTCTCAGTGGTGGAACGGTCTCCCAGAGGCAGCAGGACTAGTAGGTGCATCTCTTTTTCAGCCTAAGTAAGTAAAGCTAGTAAAAACTCAAGAAAGAAGCAAGTAAAGACTCCTCTTTGGTGACTTTCTACAACACAAATGTTTGAGCTGCCCTAGTCCCAGGCCAGACGCTTGACATGTGTGTGTTTTATTTTATTTCAAAATAGCAACAAGCCCTACTTTATATCTGCAATTGTTCTGTATATTTCCTGTGCCCTTCATATATCCGCCAGTGATGTTGGGTATGATTATGTCCTCAATTGTAAGTGGGGGCAGCCATGGCTCAGTGGTTACAGCACTGGTCTTTAGATCAAAGTCAAATCCCACTCTTACCAGCACTTTCATCCATGGCTGAAGTGCCCATGAGCAAGGCACCTAACCCCACATTGCTCCAGGGCCTGTAACCAATAGGCCTACCTTGAACCTAAATTTATTGGACGTGGTGGCTGGTAGGCCTACAGTCTCAATTGAATTGGCAACCATCTCATTCATCTGTCTTCATTCATCTTCCCTGACTGTCTTCCTTTCACCTTCCCTATTTCTCTTATTCAGATAGGGCGGCCTCTTGGCACAGTGATGCTTTTGAGTTTTGTCAGCTTCAGAACAGATTTAGCCAGGTCTTAGATAGGCCAGGCATAAACTCCCCACAAATAGGCCTATAACCTAATAAAGTAAGTCGATGTTGATTAGAATTTATATTGGTATTTATTTGTAGAGTATAAAACCATGGTTTGCCCTTTTCATATTGTATGGATTGCAATTCTAATGCGTTGGGCCTGAGCGGGGTGCGTGTGCCAGCCAGCGCGCCAGGATTCGGGATTGTTCGGGGGCGCGAGTGAGTGGCACACTCTCTTTCATCTACGCTTGCGTCGGTCACGCGCCCCACAGTGATTTGGAAGATGGCGGTGTCCGTGTTCACCGGCGTGCGACTCCTCTCCATCGGGGATGCAAACGGGGAAATCCAGAGGCAGTCGGAGCAGCAGGCGCTGAGACTAGAAATCAACAGCACACCGGGCACTGCTCTCGTAAATCTATCTAACAGTAAGTGATAACTGGGCGATTTTATGACAACGTGACCCTACTCTGCACTGGCATGAATCGCATGAATGGACTTAGCTAGCATGAGCTAGCTGGCTAAGTTAGCAGTGCTAGCCAACGTAAACAAAGACAAAGGTTGCTGCTTGGCCCTGAACATAGCCGGCTGCGCTGTGATCATGTGGAATGGAAAAGTCAGCACGGCATTTCCAAAGCAGCTAGTTAATAATTACATTCTGCACTAAGAATAAAACAAACAAGTATGGCATGAAACGCATGTCTGGTGTGCAGCTAACTTTTGCTAGTTTAGCATTAAGCTGCTAACCGTTAGCCTGTTCAGCTGTCTTACAATGCCTGACACGGCTAGTTAATATGCTAGCCACCACAATGGCTAGTAATGCTTGTAATTATTAATGGGTCAAGTATGTTAGGGAAAGATATCAGACTTTCACGTTATGATTCCAAAGCTGTATTGGCAAAAGAATGAAGCAGACTCGTTCACTTTTTTACTCATGTGCAGTGCAGGGGCCAGGGACAAGCATTAGCTGTAGGACATGACTGATAAATAGAGGCTTACGTCAAATAGCTTCGTCCCCTTCTGTCCCATTGTTGTGTATGCAAATGTGTGTATTGTGTATGCTACCCCTGGGCTCCTTTTTGTCACTGGTGAGGGAAGGCAGCCGTGGGTTTCTTAAACGTGTGCAAGTTATATGTATCTTGTGTGCACCATATTATTCTTAGCTGGTTTTAATTGTGGCTGCTCATCTGACGTCTCTTGGTCTGCGTTGATGGGGACATGCACTGAAAGAAATTTTGACCCAGTGGAAACGGGCTGCTGATCATATGGTGTGACTCGCACACATTTAATATGGTGATGTTGGTTAGCTTAAGTTGTAACAATACATTGTTGTGTATGACATACATAGACAGGGAGAGGGAGAGGCAGAGACAGAGAGAGAGATCACCGTTCTCGGCGTTTTGTCATTGCCAAGTGCTATAGTGGACTTAGGACGGGAGGGTTGGCTTTGCTTTCTGAATTGAAGGGAGTTGTGTTCAGTAGAAGAGTGGAGTAACTTTATTGTTTTTATTGTTATCTCGAAGAAAGCATACAGAAATGTCATGTCATAGGTCAGATCCCAGAGTGGCAAACTGGTACAGATGACCTCAGTTACACTGGTGCTGTGACCCCGGCCGATGGGAGTGAGGTTCATGGAGTGTAACAGATGCCAACTAGCATAGTCTGGCATATAATGTTAGTTAACCTCCCTCCTGATGTCAAGTTTGTATGAAGAGAGGTGACAGTTGAGCCGCCTAATGTATGAATGCAGGCAAGGTTCAGGCCGTTAGCTTATAGTTACGACTTACGATACTGTATGAGGTGGAGGGAGGGAGGTTAACTAACAGTCTTCGCCTCTGCTAGTTGGCGTCCGTTACACTCGGAAGTGTGTGCCTGCGGGCTAACCAACACGGCACTGGGCTTGGATGTCTTCCAGTTGACCGTGTGTGTGTGTGCGAGAGAGATAAAAAGCTATGATTATGTCCTCGATTGTAAGACGCTTTGGTTAAAAGCATCTGCCAAATGTAATGTAAGAAGTGAATGACGTGTAGGGGCCCACAAGACACTTTTTTCTGTGATTTGTCAACTGTGTGTGCGTGCTCTGTGCCTCTCCGCAGGTGAAGACACAAGTGTGTTTAAGTGTTCGCTGACGAAGGAGACGGAATGCAGTCGAGTGGGGAAGCAGTCCTTTATCATCACGCTGGGGCAAAACAGTGTCTTACTGCAGTTCCCATCGCCGGCAGGTGGGTGTGGGTGTGTTTCCGATAGCATGCTGGTCCATTGTGTGTGTGTGTGTGTGTGTGTGTTGTCAGATTTTATCTTGATCTACAATACTTTGAATCTGTTGCATATAGCTGTGTGTGTGTTAGTGTTGCACCAATACCGATACCAGTATCGGCCGGGGCCCCGATACTGCACTAAAATGGTGGTATCGGTATCGGCCAATACCAACAAATGGGGCACCGATACCATTTACAGATGCTCATATGACTCTTAAACGCAGCCTTGATCTTAGTTATTTTATATCATAGGTATTTGAAAAGTATAACAAATTCTACTGGAGTAGGCAGCAGCCGATATAACTTTTCATATAAATACATATAAATTTCAAAGAGAGTAGTATCTGTATGGTATTGGTATCGGCCGATACTGCACAGTCGGGTATTGGTATCGGGGCTAAAAAATGGTATCGGTGCAACACTAGTGTGTGTGTGTGTGTGTGTGGTTTTTCCATATTTAATTGTGTGTGTGTGTGTGTGTGCTTGTGTGTGTGTGTGGTCAGACTTCTGTTCGTTCTACAACGCTGTAAAAAGCAGCACGGCGGGGGGCTCAGAGTCATCCGTCTTCAACATGAGAACGGAAGAGGCGTCCGCTGTACAATACTTCCAGGTAACACACACACACACACACACACACACACACACACACACACACACACACACACACACACACACACACACACACAGTAAATTAACTAATTTGCCCCATGCTCAGTAGGGCTGGGAATCGATCTAGATTTCCTGGATCGATTCAATTCCGATCCAGAAGGTCGATACAACTCAATATCGATCTTCTGTATTGTTGGGTTGTTACTTTAACCCATTTACGCCTAGAATTCTAAGACCAGCTATAATAAAAACCTAACTATCTCAGCCTCTGAAGCACATACAAACATGACATACCTTGGTATGAGAGAAAGAAGTGAGAAACTTGGTATGAGAGAGAGAAAGGTAAGAAAAGACTGGCACTATTTACATGAACAGGCCATGTGTATTTGTGCATGTAGCCTTTATGAATGTGGAAGAGAGCTACAGGATACGGTTGAGAAAATGGCGCCTATTATCATCTGCAAAAGATCAATCCACAAAGTTTTGAATCGATATTGCACTTTTCGGACGTGAATTGATATTGGATTGCGGATCGATCTTTTCAACCCAACCCTAATGCTCACATACTGCATGTCTGGATGTAGAAAACTGTTATTTAATAATCAGACCTCTCTGTCCACTCTTCTGTCTTTTTCTATTTACCCCCCGCCCTCTCTTTCTTTCTCTCCTTTTTCTTTCGTGCCCTCTCTCTCTCTCTCTCTCTCTCTCTCTCTCTGTCTCTGTCTCTGTCTCTGTCTCTCTCTCTCTCTCTCTCTCTCTCTCTCTCTGTCTCTGACTCTCTCTCTCTCTTTCTCTCTCTCTCTCTCTGTCTCTGTCTCTGTCTCTGTCTCTCTCTCTCTCTCTCTCTCTGTCTCTCTCTCTCTCTCTCTCTCTGTCTGCCTGTCTCTCTCGCTCTCTCGCTCTCTCTCTCTCTCTCTCTCTCTCTCTCTCTCTCTCTCTCTCTCTCTCTCTCTCTCTCTCTCTCTCTCTCTCTCTGTCTGCAGTTCTATGGCTACCTCTCTCAGCAGCAGAATATGATGCAGGACTATGTGAGGACGGGCACCTACCAGAGGGCCATACTCCAGAACCACGCTGACTTCAAGGACAAGGTGACACACACTCTCACACTCACACTCACACTCACACACACACACACACACACACACACACACACACACACACACACACACACACACACACACACACACACACACACACACACACACACACACTAGAGGGCCGTACTCCACTGACTTTAAGGACAAAGTGACAAACAAACAGGGACACACACATACACTAAGAGTGGCTGTAGGGAGGTGTGCGCAATGGGCGCATGTGCACACACACACACACACACACACATGCGCGCACGCACACATACACACGAATGCACACACTTGAATACACGCACACACAAACACGAATACACACATACACGAACACACACAAATACACACATACACGAACACACACAAATATACAAAGACGGACTCTGCGCACAGGCACCTAGCACAGCCATATGTTTGCATGTATTCAGTCAACTAAATGGGCAATGTGATTATTTACAAAGATGTTGGAGCAACCAGATGGTTAGATGGCTCCCTCAAGAACACTTCAGCCATGGATGAACAGCAGGTGATTGAAGTCGGTTCTGTCTGTCTCACTGATCTATATATATATATATATGTGCATTCTTCTGTTGTATTCCATTCAACTGTTTTGAAGCATCCGCGATTCATCGGTGAGGATTCTTCCGCCCTAAATGTCCGCATTCATTCCTTCGCAGAACGACCGCTGATAGGACAACGGTTGCGTTTGACTGTCAATCAAAATAATTCTAACTGATTTCAAACAGTCGATCCAGTCAACTGACAATGCTCATTGGTCATTTAAACAATTTAAATAGCTCTCTGAAATATAGGGTCAGCCCCCCCAATAATATTATGCTTGTTTGAAAAGGACGGGGAAACTGCCGTTTGCCCAAAACGGAGTAGACTCTGCAAGAATTGGCAAGGAGATACATTGAGTGTGTTACAATATGCGACCTTGCCTCCTCCACTTGTTCTTGTGGCCTCACCCCGCCTCCTGGCCAATCCTCCATGTAGAAAACGTTTCCCAGCTGTCAGTCTAGCCACAACTTTTGAGGGACTGTTTTTCATTCACCATCCCAATTGCAAATGAGAAAAAGACTTTACAATTGAGCTTTTGCAAGATATTGAAATATAATGCTGTTGTCAGTGCTGTCATCATGACATATTACTTCCTGGTACGAGGAAACGGCAACAAGTGTAGGAGGCAAGGTCGCATATTGTAACGCACTCATTGGCTCAAGTCTCCCATAGAGATGAATGGGAATTGGCGAGTTTCTTCTGGTTTCTGGGTCTAGTCCCACCTCTCCGCCGTTGCTTCACCTAAGATTAGAACGTACGTTATCCCCTCTATTATGTATCATTGGCCTGTCTGCAATGTTTTGGGACACCTCTTGGGGGCGCCAAACGCATACACATCACATGCATCTAGCATTGGCCATAGGTTACTATCTCTTATTGTTCTTGTTAGTTAATGAATTATCTCTCTCTCTCTCTCTCTCAGGTGGTGTTGGATGTGGGATGTGGTTCCGGAATCCTCTCCTTCTTCGCAGCTCAGGCCGGAGCAAGGAAGGTCTATGCAGTGGAGGCCAGTAGTATGGCCCAGCACGCAGAGGTACACGAGAAACACAAATGCACACACACACACACACGGCTACAGCCAGGAAGGTTTAAGCGGGTGGGATAGACATTAAGTTCCCCAGTGCTGGGGCAGAGTAACGTCTTGGCTGATTGAGTAGTGGTGTGTGTATTAATGTATTTAATGTGCATGTGTCCTTCCCAGGTGTTGGTTAAGAGTAGTGGCTTGTGCCTTAATGTTGTGTGTGTGTGTGTGTGTGTGTGTGTGTGTGTGTGTGTGTGTGTGTGTGTGTGTGTGTGTGTGTGTGTGTGTGTGTGTGTTTT
>NC_085857.1:52513933-52516433 GCF_034702125.1 Engraulis encrasicolus
CATCAGCATCGTTGCACAGGTGGACCAGACGGGTTCAAAGAGTACCAACACGCTGGACCTAAAGAACCCCTTCTTCAGGTGAGGAACCCCCTTAGTTCCTAAAATAACCCCTTCCTCAGGTGAGGAACCCCTTGAGGTCCCTAAAGAACCCCTTCTTCAGGTGAAGAACACCTGTTAGTTGCTTAAGGAACCCCTTCAGGTGAGGAACTAGGGGGCGTCAGCCTTTTGCAGTTATTTATTTTTAAAAGCTTGTAAATGAATTATAATATTGCAAGTAGTGGATGTGTGCTATTTTGTGCGCATTCTGTAGATTATTCTGTATGCTAAACTTGAGCTAAATTCCAAGATAGCAAGGCTGTTTGTTTGTTTTTTTTTTAACCGGGGCACAGCAAACCAATACCCAGATGCGTGCCCCTGTAAAATAGGTCTGGCGACGTCCTTGTGAGAAACCC
Source organism: Engraulis encrasicolus (assembly GCF_034702125.1). Taxonomy (NCBI): domain Eukaryota; kingdom Metazoa; phylum Chordata; class Actinopteri; order Clupeiformes; family Engraulidae; genus Engraulis; species Engraulis encrasicolus. The sequence goes on from NC_085857.1 coordinate 52,514,386, forward strand.
TTATGTTCCTCCAAGAACCCGTTTATAATTTGAATAACCCATTCTTCAGGTAGAGCAGTGATTCTCAACCTTTTTTGAACAAATGCCCCCTGAACCTCATCCTGAGCCCAACGCCTCCCTAAACCTCAAAGAAGGGGCAGGAGGCCAAGGCACTCTTCAGATAAAACCACTATTGAATATAAATGCGTGTTCATGTTTGAATTGAAATGATTACAATTCTACTGCCTTGTCATTAACCCCTTAAGACACAGCATTATAAATTATCTGTTACCAGAATGGCAAGAACCGAATCGTAATGTATTGCTACAGGCCCTGTGCAGTAGTGTAGTGTAGTACTATAGTAGTTAACTTTCAGTGTCTATTACAGTGTGCCACAGGAGGTACGGCGTGCATTAAAGGGGTTAAGATCAGGGAAACGCATGGCATTAAGCCTATGGATCCAGCAACCTTCTTTCTGATTTAACATCTTCTGTCTGCCTACCTTAAGAGGGACGTGATCAATACCTAATGCAGAAAAAGTTGCAAGATTATCATTATTTACTTTTTAAAAATGTTTTACCATGGCATAGTCATAATTTTTTTTACTTTAGCACCATATCTACTGCGCTCAGCAAGTCTATCCTGAAGGCGGCGTTTTGTCTGCCCACATAAAAAGCAACACACAGAGAGCATTTAAAAATATAAACGACATATTGCAGTTTTGTAATTAATTAACTATTTAGTTGTGTAGGTTTGTTGAGTAACAGGTTGTGTAAATGTTTTACCCTTAGTCACAACATCACAAATCCTACAGTGACCACACTTGAAGGTGCCATTTGGAACTTTGGGTAACCAAGTATTCTGATGTCTCGCTGGAAGGTGACTATGTACTAACTAGGAGTAGGAGTAGGAGCTCTTTAGAAAGAGAACACTGGGGGATCTTCAAATATGTCACTTAACAGATCACCAAGTTGAACAAAAGGTGCCAAATCCTTTGTTATTCTTTTTGTTTTATTTTTTATTAGCCTCCCTGACCTCATCTGAAGCCTTCCAAAATGTAAATGGACTAATATCCCCAATGACGACTACACACCGCCCCCTCTCAACTGTATCCTTCTCAACGCCCCCTTAGGGCTCCCCAAGACCCCCTGGGGGGGCTGTACCGCCCCCCGTTGAGAACACTAAGATTAGAGGAAAGCCTTTATTCTTTGAAGAACTCCTTCTTTTGGTGAAGGAACCCCCTTTATTCAGTTGGAGGGAGCTCTTTCATTGGGTTGCGTAAAGGAAGAGAAGAGATTTCAATTTGGCTGCACAAAGGGTGAGGGAGCTCTTACTAGGCGATGCATCAAAATGAGAACCGTCTTCCTTCAGATGAGGGAACTTCTCAGTGTCTTGATTCAGATTGGAGGGAATTGGCGGTTACACCAGAGAGAGTAGAGAGAGAGAGGTTCCATTGGCCCATTGTTTCCTGGTTCTATTATGGCCCCCTTAGGCAGACCTAAGGACTGTTCTATTCATTGTAGGAGCATTATGACACATCCCTTTAGGCAGACCGGAACCTGGTCGCGTTAGGTGCCCATAGAAACCTATTATGTTGGCATATCTCTATATACTTAAAGAATCTCTGGTTATACTGTACTTGACGCTGGCGTCATACTCGTGCCATGACGAGTGTCAAAACAGTGTCATGACAGTCATGGATGAGTCATAAACTTTATGTCAGTGTCATAATTGTTTTATGGTCATGAAAAGTTGACTTTGTTTGGGCTGTCTTTGCCAGAACCGAATGTCACTTATAATGTTAACAGACATGAAATCATTTGAGGGAGGAAACCAACGCACACCAGAGGTTTCGAGGTGCAGGTAGCGGGTGCAAGATCAATTTTGTAGAAGAAGGTACATCACACTCGTGTCCATTGTGCTGCAATTTATTATCAAAACAACGTTTCGGCCCGTATGGCCTTTCTCAAGTTTTTTTTAAGACAGACATGAAATTTCATTGACACAATTTTTACGAGGCATCTATGACTGTCTTCTGACACCGTTATGACACCACCATGTCACACGTA
>NC_085857.1:52518933-52526433 GCF_034702125.1 Engraulis encrasicolus
GAAAAGTTTGTTTTCCAAATCCGAAGCAACTCCACGACCCCAAATAGTTGCAGATTATAGTGTAGTGAGCCAGATAAAATCGCCTCAGCTAAGAGTGCCATGTTTACTTAGCTTGTTAGCTTATTGTTATTAGCGTTAGAGATATTGAAATACGGTAACCTGCCATTGTTGACACTAACATTGGCTAACAGCTACAAGGGTAGCTTACCTTGCAAAAGTTTACGCTGGCCAAATCAGACGCAAATTGACGTGACATTATTCACAAATAGTTGCAGATGACAGTCCATGTTTACAAAACCATCACCAATTGCAGATTTACAGTGTCCACTATTTATTGATAAATGCCCAATGCCCATTCCTGAAATGCACGAGATGCATGCTTCTCCTTTGCTGTAAACAGTGTGTGTGTCGGCGGGGGGCGGGACGCTTTCAGACACACTCGCCTTGTGTTGGAAATGAAAGATGAATGAAACCCTGCAGTAGTTTTCATTTCGTTTTCGTTTTTTAATGTGGGGTCTGCATTTTATATGAATGTCAATGTGGATTTTGAGACTGTCTCGTTTTTTTTTTATTCGACAGGACTATTCTAAATTCGAAAGACTAACGAATATTCGAAAGACTAACGAATATTCGAACATTCGAATATTCGTGCACATCCCTAGTGTCGATGTGTTTTTTTGAGGTTGTGTGTCAATGAAGTGTGTATGCCTCATATGTAAGGAATAACGGCCGAGGTGTCCCGATATCAAGGGAAAAAATGGACGAGGGGAAGCCCGACAGCGCAGCCAAAGGGCTATTCGTTTCGCCGAGTCCATTTTCCCTTGATATCGCTACTCCTCGAAGGCTGTTATTCCGCTTCTCACCCTGTTGCCAGCATTCAAGTAGCCTATTCATTTATTAATTTTGCCGATCTAAGGCTTCGTGAGAGAGTAGATTAACCACCACTTCCTACATTTCAGGCAACAATGTTGCAGGCAGGTCACTTTGCTTGATTTTATTTCAACAATCCTTATCCGTATGTTTAATTGTTGTTGTATGAGCACACGTCTTATTTGTAATGTTTGAAGGTGTTTGTGTTTCACTGACGTTAAACTGTGTGTGTGTTTTCAGGAGGATCCTCGGAGCAGTCTGAGGCCGGTAGCGGAGGAGGAGGCGGGACCGGGGGCGTCCAGTATCCAATCCCCAGCCAGTTCATGATGGGGGGAGGAGCTTCATCCGTCCCTATGCCCTCACCCGTGGCCATCCCCAGCAACACCATGCACTACGGCAGTTAATATGACAAGATCATACACACACACACACACACACACACACACACACACACACACACACACACACACACACACACACACACACACACACACACACACACACACACACTGCACTAAGGCAGTTAATATGACAAGATCATGCACACACACACGCACACACACACACACTGCGTTACGGCAGTTAATATAACAAGAATACACACACACTGCTGCACCATGCACCAAGGCAGTTAATGCTGATCTCTCACACACACACACACACACACACACACACACACACACACACACACACACACACAAACACACGCACGATTGCCGTAAAACATAACCTGTAACACCAGGCACTACGGCAGTTAGACACACACACACACACACACACACACACACACACACACACACACACACACACACACATGCCCTGCAACACCATGCACTACGGCAGTCAAGACCCGCCCACGTTGTCCATAAACCACACACCCCCGTTGCCGTAGAAACCACCCAATGAACTGACTTTGGATTTCCTTGACGTCCGCTTGAACGAAAGAAACCAAAACTGCCATGACACCCCCTCCTTCACACACACACACACACCAACTCATTTATTTTTCTTTTTGTTAACTCTTCTCTTTTTTTCAGTATTGTCTTCTTTCTCTGTTCCATTGTACTCCTCTCTCTCTCTCTCTCTCTCTCTCTCTCTCTCTCTCTCTCTCTCTCCTCTCCTCTCTCTCTCTCTCTCTCTCTCTCTCTCTCTCTCTCTCTCTCTCTCTCTCCCTCTCTCTCTCATATGCATATCTATCCGTCCTAATCATCTTCATATCTTCCTCATGATGAACTGAGGCGTCCTGATGCCCCCACACAGACACACACACACACACGCACACACGCACACACACACACACACACACGCACACACACACACACACACACACACAGCCCTACGTGGCATTGATACACAACATCACATCACATCACTCAAGCGCACATATCTATGCCAGACAAGTCACGCTGATCAGTGATCAGTAAGACTTAGTGGCGGCGTGTAGTCAACACACACACATATCGGTGACGTGGTTATTATCCTGATCTACACGTCACGCTAATGGACACACACACACACACACACCCCTCTCTCTCTCTCCGTCCGTCCGTCCGTCCGATGGTTTATAAATCAGTGTTTGTGTCATCCTTCCTCTTCCTGTTGTCTCCTTCCATTCTTGTCCTCCGTTGCCCCCCCTCCCTCCCCCGTTGGTATTGCCCCTCCTTTAGATGTGTCCGTTTGGAAGTAGGACTGGATTAGATGGGAGGTTTTTTTTTAATTGATGAATTTTGTTCTTCCCCCTCTACCCGTTTATTACGTTTTGTTCTAGTGTTAATTTGCGTGTGCTTGTGTGTGTGTGCATGTGCGTGTGCGTGTGTTGAGAATGAAATTCTTGTGGCATTCAGGAGGGGTTGAGGTATTGACCCATTTTTAAGGACTTGTTACACACACGCACACACACCACACACACACACACACACACACACCCACAGGTGAGTCAGTAGGCATTTCTCAGCCTGTGCAGGTGGTTTGACTTGTGTTTGGATGGACACTCAAACTACCCTGAACCTCCCCTTCCCCCCACGTCACCTTTGAACTTTGACCCCCCCAACCCCCTGCGTCCTCGTCCTCCTCCCAGTCCGACCTCTCCTGCGATCAGAACCGTTCTGGAATGCTTGTGGGTGGGTGGGTTGGACCTCCCGCCCCTGACCCGACTCCCGAAGTCCCTTTGCACTACATCCTCCCAACAGACAGACAAACTAACAGACAAACACAAAAGACATTGTTTTTTAAAAAGCACCTGTGATGGTCCTTCACCCCGACGCACGCCTGAATGCTCGTTACCCGATCCGTCTCGTCTCGACAAGACACACAGTGGAGTCTCCAGCCGTCTGATTGGAGGACACGCCTGTCAGTTACCCGTTGGACTGTTGTCATTGGCCAGTGAGGAGGGGAGGCGGGGCCAGCTGGACTGAGCTGTCCAATCAGTAGAGAGAGTGAGTGGGAGGGGGTCGGGAGAACACTGACTTTTTTTCATGGTCTTCAGGAGACTTGAGTTTACAGTACAGTTGTGTACATGTATACACACATACGTCTATGCGCACACACACACACATAAACACACACAAACACACAAAGCATGTGTGATCCTAGAAATGGGTGGGGTTTTTTGTTTGTTTGTTTTGTGTTTTTAATAAATGGAGGAGGTGTTTAGGAATCCCTCCACTCCCCCCCCCTCTTAGTTTGTCCTCATCCCCTCGTCCTGAAAACATCCCAAATCCCAGACACCTAACCCTAGATGGGGTATACTAAGAACATCGTTCAGTAGTAAACCAGGTTAAGTTAACCCTGTAGTAGAGGTGATCTAAGTGGTAAGTGATCTAATAGAAGAGCCTGGACTCCTCATTTTCTTAACTAAATGATGTCTGCATGTACATCTATTAGCAGGTTTACCACTTCTTGTAGGTTCACTAAACCTGGTTTATCCCTTAACCGTGTTCTTAGTAAACCCCCCGGGTTGTGTCTTCATGTTTTGTTTTGTTTGGTTGTGAACGTGGCCGTTTTTAAAACGCATTCACCCCTTCATAATACTGAGGTCTGTCTAATTACATGTATTGTATTGTATGTCTGTCCCGCACATTACATTTCAGTGTCAATTATAAACGCTTTAAAGAGCAGGACCAACTCAATTCTATGATGCTGTTCTCAAGTGAGTTACGTTTGGGGTCTTGAATTAAGTCATTCAACACTTAAAGGGGTATGCCACTATTTTGGGGCTTAATACAGTTAAAATCATTGGCCAGGGTTTATAAAGGTGGTTAAGTGTCTTATTTTTCATGTTAAACGTTGTCTTGCTTACAAGTTAAAAGAGGGAGCATGTCGCTAAGCTAATGAAAGTCAATGGATCCGTGTACCATGCTACAATGCTACACTGATCCATTGACTTTCAGTAGCTTAACGACATATTCCCTCTTTTAACTTGTCTTAAAGCAAGACAACGCTTAACATGAAAAATAAGACACTTTACCACCTTTATAAAGTCTGGCCAACGATTTTAACTGCATTAAGCCCCAAAATAGTGGCATACCCCTTTAAAGAGTTGATTATAACGCTTCTGGGGCCTATATTAAGAAGCAGGTTCGGGAGTAAACCTGGTTAAGTTAAGAGGTAAATCCTCTAATAGAAAGAGCCTGGAGTCCTCATATTCTTAAGAAGATGAGAACTCCAGGCTCCTCTATTAGGTGATTTACCTCTTCACTTAACCAGGTTTACTCCTGAACCTGCTTCTCAGTACACCCCTCTGTACAGGCAATTTGGTCCTGCTCTTAAAGCCTTTAATTAACACTGCATGATGTACTGTGTATCTTTTTTGTTTTCTTTTTTTTAAAAGCATATCGCCCTCCTCCCCACCCCCACAAGATGAACTATGCTTCCATTTTGTTTAAACCGTCTTATTCTTTAGAAACTATTACAACCTCACCTGCCTACCCCTTTTATTTTGTTTGTTAAATGCATCATCATCATCATCATCATCATCATTAGTAGAGGCAACTAATTATTGTGTTTTTTTGTTTTCCGTTCTTTTTGTTTTGTCGTCTTTATTTTCATAAGAAAAGTAAAAAGGGAAAAAAAAGCCAAATGACCAAATTAAATGTCAGTCGAGAAATAGGACATGCCTGCCTTGGCTGTGTGTCTGCTTTGTGATGTTTGTTTTTTGATATAGACATATTAATAATGAGTATTCACATATTTATATTCATACAAAGAGTAGTATCTGTAATTTCTACATATTTCTTTTTAATCTTCAAGCAATGTCTTCACATTACAGTGCATTGCTCACGGCAATGCCCTTTACATTACAGTATGTCGCACTCAGCAGACGCTTTCATCCAGAGGATCCGACTGGATCGACTTACAAATGTTGAGTACAGTCAGCAACATTTGAAGATGGTAGGTCTGCACACATGTCTTACTAGAGCCAGGGTGATCGAAACATTTCTGCTTTAATTTAGCAAATTTTTTTTAAGCTTATTATTTGGTAGTGTGCAGACCTAATTTCTGCAACTGTCTGACACTACTGTCTGGCTCCTTGCTCCTGCAATATGTCACAGGAGATTGGAATTATTAAGCAGAGGTGAGCGATATCAAAATCAGAAGGGCAGAGTTCTTACAGGTCAGGGGAATTTTGGTGGTGGCTGTTCTGGTCAGGAAAAGTCGAGTAATTTGGTAAACCTCTAATGGAATGCTGGTAGTGGTTCCATAATTAAGGGGGGGGAAAAAAACCCTGACTGAGACTTTGGAGTTACAGTCCATCTCTGAATGTATCACGCAGAAGAAAAAAACCTATGAAAATGTGTTATGTCTGAGCTAAGTCTACTCTTAAGACTGGCTCATTCATGCCAGTCGAATGATCTTTTTGACATTTTTTTAACTGGTTTAAATAGTTTAAGTTATGTTGCCATTTTGTATGAAGGAAGTCATGGAAACTCATATTTTGGACCAGGGAACAGAGAAATGTACGGCAATCATGGCAATCCTGCTCGCCATCCTATAGGTAACAGTGTGCTCAGCTAAATAATTTTGGGTGAATATCACATGAAATCCTAAGTCACAACACCAATCCATTGTAGTGCTCAAAAGTTTGATCAACCAAAACTAGAAGGAGTAAAGAAGATAACCAGGAAGCCAAATAAAACAAATGCTATACTAATGACTATGGCCTGGTTTACGTAACACATTTAATGCAGAATTTTGAACTAAATGAAAGTGCAATGTAAACTCTACGGAACTATTTAATTTGGAATTATTAATGTGGAATTAAAAGCATGTATACGTGGCCAATGATAATAAATTTGACAAAATAACAGGTCAACGGAGCAACAAGTGCATAGTTTTAACAATTTCAAGCACCTGATTGGTCAATGAGCAAATTGAATGCTGTAATAAGTGTTTAATTGCATAATTGATTGATTTTCATCACTGTCACCTGTGCATATAATAGCACATTAGCCTCGTTTATATGAGACATTTAATTCAGAATTAACTCAGTTTAAAACATAATTTACTTTGAAAACATGTAAACACTTCGCAATTCATAATTAAAAGAAAGTGTCATGTACAATTGACAGACCTATTCAATTCTGAATTGTTAATTTGGAATTAAAAACGTGAACGAGGCCAATGTTGCACTAGGAGAGGAACGCATGGTAGGCACTTAAGTCCTCGTTAATTGGTTCAATTAGCTCTCCGCCCAATCAGCTACCTGCATTTGACAGCCTGTGTACTTGCTGTTCTCAGCAAAGTTATTTGTTGCTGTAGAGCAGGCTTCGCACCAGATAGCATTTTGGAAAGACTTTGTTTGCACAATCACACGTGACACGCGAAAAGCACTGATACCCATCTGGTCTAGTCTGATCATCACTATTCTGGTCTGCCCATCACTGCTCGCAGGGTTTTAACACAACACAGGAAATCATCTCAATCCAGACATCACAGGTAAGGAGCTGACAAGTGGCCACAAAAGACTCCCGGTTTTTTTTTTAGGAGGTTTTATTAGCATGAAATGTTGGCCTGATGACCTTTGTTAGCAGGAGCGATGTGTACACTTTTTTTTCTTTAATTCATTTCTTGCTCAAGACTTGGTGGTGAAAACCATGAAACCAAAGGGTCATTAGTTGGTGCAGCTTAATGACTTGCAATTACATTTAAACTTAGATGGTATATCCATACCCCGATTTGTCTTGTTTTACTGACTTTGTTGACTGGAGGTGTATTCAAAGGAGCTGGGCTAGCTTTGAGGTAGTGGTAAATCATCTCATAGGTCTTAACTATTTTCTTAACTACACGTCAGACATCAACTATCTATTAGCCGGCTCACCACTTCCTGTAGGTAAGCGTTGCCAGGTTTATTGTGTGTGTGTGTGTATTCTGACCTCTTAACCTCATCGGTAGGTTGGGCAGGCCCAGGCTGCAGGGTGTCTTGACACTAGGTCACCTCCGCCTGACAAAAACAACTTGTGCATTTCAAAGTCAATTGTCTTTTTCCAGGAAGACAGATGCTGAGGCACTCGAGCTTGCATTTTTAAAAACTTTTTTATTTGGCTACAATGCCTACGCGTTTCGGCCCTTATGGCCTTCTTCAGGGCGTATCAAGACTCTCTTGTAGCCAAAAAATTGCATCCTTGAGTGCCT
>NC_085857.1:52531433-52533933 GCF_034702125.1 Engraulis encrasicolus
GTGCAGAAGATTCTGAGGGACATGCATTCGCAAGGTGAGCGCAGGGGAGCGAGATCTTAGGAGACCTTTGGAGGCTTTAGGTTGAGAATAAATGGAGATCCCTTGGCATTGCAGATGGCGGTAGCGCACATCTCATGTAAGCCATCATGAAATGCTGCAGAAAGAGAAGAAGGCGGGGACAATGCCCTCTTAGGAGACTGAACTTGTGCACACTTTTGCGCTGGGTGGGAGGACTTTGAATCATCTTACAGTGCTAAGAGAATCTTTGGCACAGCCCTTGAAACCATGGGTAATACAGTGTTGGATGAGCGCAGCAGGATCCATCAAAAGTTGAACTATTCTCATTCTTGTGTGCTCCTGCAAAAGTGAAAGTCCCATATTGTCATGTAATGTATGGCTACTTATCCCTCTGTCCGTTTACGACCGTTCCTGCGGGTGTTGGAGGAATGCATGTGTGTGTTCATACGAAAGTGAAAGTCAAGTAGTGTGTGTGTGTGTGTGTGTGTGTGTGTCTGTCTGTCTGTCTGTCTGTCTGTCTGTCTGTGTTGGAGGGGTATGCATTTGTGTGCTCATGTTAAAGTGAGGCGTGCGTGCGTGCGTGCGTGTGGTTGCGTTGTGTGTTTATGTGACGGGGTAGGCATTAGGGCTGTAACGATATTGTATCGAATCGAGAAATTGTGATACACAGAGTCACAATACTGTTTCGCCATACAAGGAGGCAGTATCGTGATACGTCCTTTTAGCGCTTGATACCCATCAGCCCAGAAACAACCACATGAAGTGATAGTGCTTCCAAGCATCATCATTATTACATATAAACTTTTTAAAATTATTAGTATCCTCTTGTATCCTATTCTGTGTGTAAACTATCATGGTTTTTATTCAGAAAATTTACAATATTGGCAAATGTGAAATCGTGGGGTGTATCGAACCGTAGGTCATGAATCGTGATACAAACCGAATCGTGAGTTGAGTGTATCGTTACAACCCTAGTCAGGCATTTGTGTTGATTTGAAATTTGATGGTTTGTGTCTGTCTGTATCTGCCTATTAGGGGGCAGTGCGGGGGCGACTGATCAGGAGAAGCTGATTGGTCAGCTGGAGAGAGAGCTGGAGGAGAGCAGACAACTGGTCAGATCCCAGCAGCAACTACTGCAGGTTAACACACACACACACACACACACACACACACACGCGCAGACGCACACGCACGCAGACGCACACACACGCAGACGCACACACACGCAGACGCACACACACGCAGACACGCACGCAGACACGCAGCACGCAGACACGCAGCACGCAGACACGCACGCAGACACACGCTTACCGCGGGTTATACACACACTGTAAGAATCTGGCCACGGATCGTCCCAATGTTCCCTAGAAAGTATGTCCTACTCACCCAGACGTGCACACATCCCAGTCAAAACTCGGCAGCAGCTGTTGCTATTACAGTCTCTCTCTCTCTCTCTCTCTCTCTCTCTGTCTCTGTCTCTCTCTATCTCTCTCTCTCTCTCTCTCTCTCTCTCTCTCTCTCTCTGTCTCTGTCTCTCTCTCTCTCTCTCTCTCTCTCTCTCTCTCTCTCTCTCTCTCTCTCTCTGTCTCTGTCTCTGTCTCTGTCTCTCTCTCTCTGTCTCTCTCTCTCTCTCTCTCTCTCTCTCTCTCTCTCTCTCTCTCTCTCTCTCTCTCTCTCTCAGGACAGTGTGACTGCAGCTCTCCCGGCTCCTCTGCTAGACTGCTACTACCTGGAGGAGTGGGAGCGGCTTGAGGACCAGAGGGCGGAGCTGGACAGGCAGAGGCAGAGCTTCGAGAGGGAGAGGCGGGCCTTCACCGACGCCGCCATCCGATTGGGTCACGAGGTAAGACGCTGCCATCCGATTGGGTTATGAGGTAAGGTGAGAGGGAGGCCTTCATCAACGCTGCCATCCAGTTGGGTTATTAGGCCCATACGACTTGTGTTGCTGTCGACCAACATTGACGAAGCACATGAGCGAGAACTTGTTGTCACGATGTGGGTGTTATTAAATACAGCGCATTTACAGTCGGCCACAAATATGAACGAGACGATGAGCTCGCACCGATTTGCTCTTCTAACACACCACGTGTGAGGAGTGGGGGGACAGGCAGTGAGGAGGAGCTGAAGTGGGGACCTGCGCAAACTTGTGTAGAGGTGTGGGACAAGACCCATATACACACGTGAGTGAGTTGTTGACCAACCAGTTCATGGGCGCGTGACCTCGGAGGCAGTCCGCAGACGAGTGTTGAAGGGGATAAGCAACTGCAGAGGTTGCAAGATCTGACTGCAGCCGCATTCATCCCGCGATAGTTTGACACCATGTGACATGTGACCTCGTCAACGCAACGTCGACGAAATTTCGAAGTTTGACAGGAAATCTAACAGTCATGCAGCATTTTCATCCAGGGTGCATTGCTGTCTAAATGCGCATGCATGCGTTGACAACATCTCGATCGCACCTATTATGAGGTAAGACTAGATG
>NC_085857.1:52536433-52596433 GCF_034702125.1 Engraulis encrasicolus
ACACATTGGCCGGAGCATGAATACGCTGACTACTTCTAATACACACACACACACACACACACACACACGTGTGTGTATAGGCACACATTGGCCAGGCCATGAATACTCTGACTACGTCTAGTCATACGCAAATGCACAGAGCCACATTTCAGCAATATTTGACATCTGGCCATGCAGTGTTCTAAGTCAACTCACTATGACCCATTCCACACAAACATGCGCTCACTGTGATGCGTGATGATGCACTACTGAGGGTGAATGTACATGGACTAACCTTTTGGAGGCAGGGTTACCAGGCAACAACATGATGGACTCCTAATGTTTTGTTTATTTTTGTTTTTCTTCTTATGGGATGCTCACAGAAAGTTAAATGCTGCTATTGTTGTTGTTGAAGAATATGGTTGATCTCATGAATAAGTTCTCGTTAAATGAGATTTTTTAAAAAAGTGTGTTTACCTTTAGTGAGTGGTGAAACCATCCCCATAAAACCAGTCCCTCGTTGTTGCCTGGCAACATGGAGGATTAATTTTGACCAGTGTCTGACCAGAGCCTTGAAGTTTGCTATGCCACTTGCCATTCTGAAATATAGTGAAACTGGGGACATTTTTAATAGCATACTATACTGTATATGCTGTGTGCTACGTGAGAGTGAATACTTATTCGTGTGCGTGTGTAACTGAGGTCATCTGCGCTAGTTTGCCTCTCGAGGCTCGAACCCGTGACCAGTGTAGTGAACAAGGAAACTCTATTGGGTGGTACATTACATAGGCCGTTTGTTACCTTGCTCTGATTCTTATGCAAGTGCACCATTTATGTTGCGAATGAGAAAACGTGTATTACATGGCATGTTACAGAGGTGCTTGTGACCATTGACACTATGTAAGTCCACTATTTACATTAGCTAGTGAACAAGGAAACGTGTTGGATGGATCTTTAAACATGGTGTGTTGTTAAATTGTTCTGTTCCCTATTTCAGTGCACTATAGGCTACAGGTATAGAGCAAGTATTTTGATTGCACTATTTACACATTCACACTACATACAGTGTGCCGTGAAGAAGGGTACATGTTGGATGGGTCATTTAACAGGGTGTTTGTTAAAGGGGTATGCCACTATTTTGGGGCTTAATATAGTTAAAATCGTTGGCCAGGGTTTATAAAGGTGGTAAAGTGTCTTATTTTTCATGTAAGCCGTTGACTTGCTTTAAGACAAGTTAAGAGGAAGCATGTCGCTAAGCTAGTAAAAGTCAATGAATCCATGTAGCATGCTACAATGCTACACGGATCCATTGACTTTCACTAGCTTAGCGACATATTCCCTCTTTTAACTTGTCTTAAAGCAAGACAACGCTTAACATTAAAAATAAGACACTACCACCTTTATAAACCCCAGCCAACGATTTTAACTATATCAAGCCCCAAAATAGTGGCATACCCCTTTAAATTGTTCTGTTCCGTAAGTGCACTATACTGCACTGCCTATGTACACTGTATACTGTATTTAGAGTGCTAGTATTTTGAATGCACTACATGGGGCGTGTGAGTTGCACTGTTTGCCTCCTATCGAAGTGGACTTCATGGCTAATCCGTAAGGGAGCATTTTGGAATACTAGTATAGAGGGTGGCGCGTAGCACCGTTTTGTTTCCTATGTAGTGTACACTTCATGGGTAGTCAGCAAGGTAATATTTTGGAATACTGCACTGCCTGGGCTGTTTTGTCCCCAAAAGAGAGTTTGACATCGTTTTGTTTCCTGTGACACTATATGCAAGTAGTCACCAAGGGGATATCAATGGTTCGGACAGATGCTTGTGCTGCAGGGTGCGTGCGTGCGTGCGTGCGTGCGTGCATGCGTGCGTGCGTGTCCATTAGTCCATTGACGTTCAAATTGTCTTTTAGTTTGATCTACTCTTTGTACCTCTGATGATGATGTGATTTTTATATGATGCCCCCCTCCCTCCCATTTTTATTTTAATCATGCTACCATTGTTTTTTTTAAAGCTTGTATTTTATGTGACTGATGAATTGTATTTTGAATAAATGTTGGCCACCACGCCGGTGACCATGCATTAAAACAGTTGTGTCTTTAATTCACCACAGGGGGAAAAAAAGTTGACCAAAGCCCAGTGCACACTCACTTTTTGTCATAATCTCAACTGTCCGATCAACAATAAAGACACAAAAGAACCTTTAAAAACAATAACGTTGATCATATAATATGGGATTGTCTATTTTCCACTGTGATGAATACATTTCGATGAAGTACATGGGTGTCCACTCTCATGTGGCCTAGTGGACATCACTATCTTTAAAGGGACACTGTGCAGGAAATGGTCAAAAAAGGTACTGCAACTATGCTGCTCATTGAAACTGTGTTGCCTATTGCAAATTTGACCTTTTTCATGATGGTTTACTAAGTAATAAACTAATATTTCCTAGTATGGCCCAAGTACAGTCATTTTTGCAGCTAAAAATGGCTATTTCTGGAAATTAAAAATGGCGGACCATGGAGAAGATCCCCCTTTTCATGCATGAAAAGGGCAATTTTTCCAGTCATTATGAATACTTAGAATATCATGGTGGTGGTAAATATTCATGAAAAAGGTAACATTAGTGAATGGGTAGCATGAATTCTGGAAATAAACAACTAAAAATCTCACACAGTGTCCCTTAAAAAAAACTGTTTGTGGGCTTTTTCTGCCTTTTATTATGATGGTATAGTGGAGAGGGAGAGAGAGTGATGGGGTAGTGTTAGGAAATGACCCTGGCAGGACTTGAACTCTTTCTTTATAGTACAGGTGCTTCATTTTGATTCAGTATATTCAAAGGTTATTATGTCGGTTGGGAGATTGAATGGGGAAAACACCCTCAAAAGCTGCTCTAGGCTGACAACAGGGAAAGTTGAAAGCGAAAGCCCAACTGGGAAAATCCAACACCCATTGCCATTGTGACACAGCACTACAGGGCACACAAGTGACCACTGCAAACAGCACACAACAAAATTGCATTTATTCCTCACCCGTGCAAGGGGGCAGCCCCCAATGACGCCCGAAAGGCAGCAGTGCGACGGGGCGGTAGCCTACCATGCTCAGGGTACCTCAGTCATGGGGAAGGATGGGGGAGAGAAACTTTAAGATTTGATTTTGTGGGTTTTTTTATAGCCTGATAAACCAGCCTAAATGGATTGGATGTCTAATTTAGTCTGGCTCCGATGAAACATTTTGCTGTCCAGCAGTTGGCGCTGGTTTTCCAGGCTAGGTTTTTTATGCCTTTCATTATTTTGGTATGTCGTATGGTGGAGAGAGAGATGGGGTAGTGTTGGGTAATGACCTAGGCAGGGCTTGAACCCAAGGGCAGCTGTTACTTTATAGCCTTCAGTGTCTCTGACACAGACCACCAACGCACACGGTGGACTGCACAGGACGTACAGAATTATTAATGGCGGAAATAATAATAGTACAATTGTGGTAATCATGGCCGTAATGAGACATTTTCAAATACCGGGGTCAAATACTGCGTGCTGTGCATACGATACATTTAGAATGTCTTCAGTCAAACTCTTAAGTTTGTTTTCATTAAATCACTGCCTTGAGGATAAATGGGGGGTGGCGTATATAGCCTGAATTCATCATTGTTGATCATGTATCGATTTTCGTCAGATCAATTTTACTTTACTAAAAATAAAATACAGAGGACATGACCTCTGTGTCCTCAATGGTAGTTACGGCCATGGCGGTAACCATATGTTTAATCTCTGCCAGTGGCTGATCATTGTGGATTAACATTAACAATAATTGTCAGTGTAATCATTCATTCATTCATTAATTCATTTATTATTTAGTGAACTAAGTATTTTTCTTTTTTCCCTCTCATGTTTTCCGCTTGCATTTTGTTGTTTTCAAATTCGCCACAGAAAAACTAGTCCTGTCTGTAGCGCACTGAAAGGAGACTGCCCCACACGTGCGCCTAATTAGTAGATGTAAACATACGCACGCCGTGGACCAATCATATAAGTAAGGGTTAACGTTCGGCGAGAAGGTCGCTACCGTGGAATAGCAGCACGACAGAGAGAATCTTTAGACCCCGACGCGGAGCGGAGGGGTCTTGTTCTCTCTGAAGTGCTGCTATTCCACAAAGCGACCGACTCGCCGAAAGTTAACCCGCTTATTATATGATATACTTAAATGATTCACACATGGCGGGAACATTTCTTTAGACCTATTTAATGTAAGATTGTTGCTGCGCAAAACAAAACAGTGCCGTCGTGGAACACTGCTAGGCAACAGCTAGGTAGCCAGGACAACAGGTGTTGTCTATCACAGCAGCTGATTAGAGTGACAAAAGACCGACCCCTGCGGAGTGATATGAAACATTCGCTTTAGCCACTGACTTGTATAGGCCTACAAGCCAGTGGCTTTAGCAGTGAACGTCTTGTTGCCATTGACAGCGGTAGCCAGGAGAACGGGTGCTGTCTATCACAGCAGCTGATTAGAGTCTTGTTGAAAAGTCGCTTTAGCAGTGAAAAGTCTTATTGCCATTGACAGCGGTCTGTTATAGACCAACCCGTCCGTTATCGAAAAATAACAGACGTCCGAACGTTGGGGAGCCCCGTTGAAATGAATGGAGCATTCGACAGATGACGTCACAACCATATAATAACAAGTGGCAAATTGACCCGCATGTCGCTGTCTTTCAAAATATCAACCTGCTGCGATTTGGTGATAAGCTATTGGCATTCAATTCTGCTCAGCTCAGACATTTATCTCACCTAGAACTAAACTCGCCTTTAACTCCAAGAAGGCGCAAGTGGTTTTGTTTGGGCAGTCACAAGACCACAGACACGCAGCAAGTGTTACATTGTAGCTTTCAACCCCCCTCTTTTTGGCACAAGTTGGATTAGTCTGCCACACTTTGGCCACGCGGGCGGAGCGTGCAATTAAAACACAAGTTTTTTTGTCTCTTTCAAGTCTGTTTTCCCTTGTTGGCGCCTGTTTGAGTGGAAAAGCGAGCGAGAGAGAGCAGGGCAGAGCAGTGGAGACGCCATGGTTTGTGTGAGTATTTGTCACGACAAGTCCCCCTTCGGACGCATGGATCGCCCCTGTAGCAGCAAGACGGACTTCCAGCCTTGGCGAGACTACATGGGCCTGGCTGAGGCAGTCCGTGCCATCTGCTTGGGGGAGCCCCCAAGTTCGTCTCCCGGTGTTGAGCACCTGTTGAACGGAGAGGAGGATGGCCCCAAGCCCCCGCTGGTGCACCGCCGCCACCACCGCCACCACCAGCAGCAGTGTCCAAGTCAAACGCTGGGAGAAGCCATCCTGCGCGGCTGCAGGTCCGCTTCGCTGATTGCGCGCAGGGTCGCCTCGCCAAAACGAGCTATCCAGCCGCCTCCGCGCTTCGCTGCCAAGGCGGGGGCTCAGGGTCAAACACCACCCAGAGCCGCGAAGGAGAGCCAGGGGCAGCCGCAAAGATCCAAGGAGACCCAGGGGAAAATGCCTAGATCCAAGGAGACTCAGGCACTGGCGCCCAGAGCCAAGGCGGTCCAGGCTCTAGTCCAGGGACCACCACCAACACCCCCACCCCCACCCCGAGGCAAGGACAGCCAGGGACCACCACCACCACCCAGAGCCAAGGAGCGCAAGAAGCCACAGCATGCGCTGCCCACACCTCAGCAGGAGCCTCAGCCAGCGGCCACCGTGACTCCCAATCACCGGGGGGAGTCGCCACCATCTCCTCCTCGGATGTTCTGCAGCTTCTGCAAGCACAACGGAGAGTCGGAGGACGTCTACAGCTCGCACTGGCTCAAGGATCCGAGCGGGGACGTGTTGTGCCCCTTCCTGCGCAGCTACGTGTGCCCCACGTGCGGGGCCACGGGCTCCCGTGCGCACACCAAGCGCTTCTGCCCCCTCGTCGACAGCACCTACAGCTCGGTGTACACCAAGTAAACCGCTGAGTGGTGGATAGAAAGTCTTCAACCGCCTTGCACTCTGCCGTTTAGCCTGTCAAGGTAAACTTCTCGAAGTTTATTGGGTAAGGTGGTGAAACATTATTTTAACCCCCCCCCTTATTTTAATATTATTTGCATTAGATGTTCGTGTTGTTGATGAGCAGTACCCAGGTGTAAGGACTCAGTTTGGTTTTGATAACGGGTTTGTGTGTGCGCCTGTTTCGCTTTCTCTTTGTTTTTGTATTTGAATATTTAATTTGCATGCGCACTTTTGTCTTTTGCTGTGTTATTTTTTTTATCACCATTTGTGTGTGATCTATTATTGAAGATTTATTTCCCTATTTATTTTATTGTTTGAGCGTAGCTTAGTTTTTCTTCACTGTGTGTGTTGGTCACCCAAACCTGTGGTCGCTACCAAACTTTTTTTGTTTTGCTTTTTAACTTTTCCATACTGCGTGCCAAAAAATAGCGCCCCTTCATAGACAGTAGGACTCATCAACCCAGTCGCTGTCAACATCAGCATGATCTGTTTAGAATTTTATAATTTCTGTGTAGATGGACATTCATCATAATTAACCCTGTGTCTCTATGAATCATTCTAAGCCTCCCCCCACTAACCATGAATACCGTGAAAGCAGCATCCTGGTTGTGACTGCAATACTTTTTAATGCCTTTTTATTATTTAAGGCGTTTGCATGCTTGTAGCTATTATTGTTTGTGTTTGTTAGCATTCTTTTAATTGTGCAACACTTTGACATTAATCCTGTAAAGAAAAATAATGCATGTGGCAAGGTTGTGTGAATTATTAATATAATGAATAATGTTGCAACAAACTCCTGTGAAACGTGTCATTTTTATTTGTTGCTCCATGTGAAACATTTAACCACAAGACTTTGAGCAGGCTTCATCCTTTACCACAAAGAAGGTGGTCAACTGAATTGAAGTTAATCAGAATCAAATTATACAATTCAACATTGCTTCAAAAAGATATCACATTTAGAGATAGGAAATTAAACGTTCTGAACGGGTATTGAACACAGATTAACTTTTTAACCTGAGGTAAACAGAGGTTGAATGAACCTACATTTTAAAGACTACTATGCTTGGCTACAAAAAACCCCCAATAACAAAACAAACACACAATCTGGGCTCATTTTTGATTGGAGCAGTGCTGCTTTTGCTATGTAGGTTAACCAGAATGCATTGAAATGGTAAAGTGTGCATATGCACTGCCCAGCATAAGCAGCACTGTGCCATCATGACCGCGGGCGCTCACTCCATCTTCAACATAGCAGCAAGAGAGGCCGTGATTGGCTGTGGCCCGGAGCTAGTTGAAAGGCTATGGGCCAGCGAGTGATTAAGAGGAGGAGGGAGGGGTGGCGTCAGGGCGGCGCTGGGCGAAGGGGCGGCGCTGAGGTGTTCTGGCCGTCCGGTTGCCACGGCGAAGACTCTCCAGCTCCCTGTGCGCCGCCATGATGCTGCGACTGGAGACAGACAGGGAGACAGAGCAGACGGCATGAATGAAAACCTTTTTATTTCTGTGGTGGGAATTTGTGTTGCACTCAGGGAGCCGGATATAACACAGAACCTTGAAGTCAGCATCTGGTTGGGCCTGCCTAAGAAGCGGCTAAAAGGTCAATAAACAAATCTTTATTTTATTAACTAGTTTAGTTCAGTGTTTCTTTCAAACAAGGAAAAAAAACATTTAAATAGCATATTTAGTATACTGAAAAAAGAGGTGATACATTGAATCTGGTTGTCACTGTGAAGACTCCGATGACAGAACGAGAGAGAGAGAGGAAGGAAAGAGAAACACGTAATGAAAGAATGAAAATGCTTTATTTCTCTGAAAAGAGAATTTGTCCTGTGCTCAAGAGCCATGTATTTCACACAGAACCTTGCAGAGATGGGACCAAGTCACAAGTAAGTCTCAAGTCTTCCAATCAAGCCTGACACATCTGACCAAGTCAAGTCCAAGTCCTGTGTTTAACAAGTCCTTAACAGGTCACCATGTATTCTACACACAATCTTGACAACTACTTTTGGTCATCAATTTTTTTCCTCTTCACACACGCTATGAATGTCCCCCTTTGCCAGTTTGCTAGCTCTTAGTGTATAAGCATACACTGTAGGTGTGTGCCATGTGTACAGGATACAAAGACGTGCAAATGTGATAGTAAATGTATTCATCTACAGTTGTGTGTGTGTGTGTGTGTGTATGTGTGTGTGTGTGTGTGTGTGTGTGTGTGTGTGTGTGTGTGTGTGTTCTTTGGAACCATGCATAGGTGTGTATATATGACAGCTATGATCGCTTTTGCTGAGACCAGGACAAAGTCATCTGAAAGGGCCCCCCATCCAATACATACAATGTAATGAGAAAACCCAATTTTGGGCCCCCAATCTCCCTTGTCCCAGGACAACTGACCCCTTTGTGCCCCCTGCTTATGTGCAATGTGTGCAGCATACAGAGGTGTGTGTGTGTGTGTGTGTTTGACTGACTTGAGAGAGGAGAGCTCGGTGATGAGTCCACACACCAGCTCGGTGGCGTCCTCAGCCGCCCCAAAGGATTCTGGGCCACGTTGGTCCTCCATCTCCATCACGCTACTGGAAGACACAGCAGAGTGTCACAATACATTCCATTCCATAACATTCCATTACATAACATAACATTCCATTACACCACAGAGTGTTACATTCCATTCCATTACACCACAGAGTGTTACATTACATTCCATTACACCACAGAGTGTTACATTACATTCCATTACACCACAGAGTGCTACATCATATTACATTGCATTACATTACACTACACAAGATAACATTGGAAACATAACAGTCAAAAAAGAGTGAGACTCAAACCTGCAACCACACGCACACACACACACACGCACACACACACACTACACACAGGTCAGTGTCATTTCAGCAGTAGCACATGTCAGGGCCACTATTATATGGATTATTTTGTTTGTTCATTTAAGTGGTTGAGAAAAGTGCAGTGGTGTAGTCTACGTAGAACGCAAGTATACGGAGTATACCCACTTCCAAATGTTATGGATTTCAGTATACCAACTTAAAATTTATTGATCCATTATTTGGAATAGCACAAATATAAACAGTATACCCACTTCACAAAATACTCAAATATACAGTATACCCACCACAAAAAAGTAGACTGGAAAACTGGAAAAGTGTGACTCTAACCTGCAATCACACACACACATCCACACACACACACACACACACACACACACTGCTTACATGAGGTCGTTGAGCTGTGAGTCGGACACCATGTTGAAGGAGGAGGCGTCACAGGGGTCAAAGGGGTCGTCGTGGTGACAGCGGAGCTCTGCGGAGACCTGCAGAGCCCTCTCAGGGTCATGACCTCTGCCCTCGGAGGTCACAGAAGACTCCTGCACACACACACACACACACACACACACACACACACACACACACACACACACACACACACACACACACACACACAAACACACACACAGCAACCATCACTTCACATTGCACAACACTAAATCTCACATTGAGGCCGTCGATATGCTTGCTGCAGGATACACGTGCGTAGGCACGTTTTGCGCACAAACGCCTTGCCAAGTAAATCTTATGTCAATTTTGTGCACAGGAGAACACCTCAACAGACAGGTGCGTATGGTGCAATACTGAGCGGACTTGTTGAGCTGAGAGGTTGAGTTCACGGTAGTCAAGCAGTGGTGGAAAACATGAATGAGTTGACTAACTGGCCCCTAGATAGACGCTGGCGATTGCATGCGTAATTTAATGCACGCAGCAAGCATATCGCCGGTCTTACCCGAAGCAACAAGTAGACTTACCAGAAGACTCTTGTGCACTTTGTATCTGCTAGCGAAGTTGGCTATAATTATGTCCTCCATTGTAAGTCGCTTTGGTTAAAAAAGCGTCTGCCAAATGCAATGTAATGTAATCTATACGGTATAATATCATGTGTAATGTAAAAACTCACCTGCATGCCGCTACTGTTACTTGTGTCCTCTACAGGGTGCGCTGCAGCCACATCAGGTCTTGGGTGACTACTGCTCCCGCTCCCTGCAGTGTATCGCTTGTGGTCCATAGATGGCGCTACACTACCCCTATTATGGTCATTAAGTGGTGCCACAGTGTCCCTGTGAGGCTCATTAACTGGCATTGCATCCCTGTCTGGTGACTTGATGTCTGGGGGTGACACAAAGCCTTCCGAAACAGCACGGCTCATCACAGCATCATCTTCCACTTCCTGTTGGCCGCTCGGAATTTCACCCCTGCTGGGATCCGTCGTCATGGACGCGGCTGTGTTTGTGTGGTCATTGATTGAGAGCTCTCTGACGTCTGTGGCCTTGGTAGCTGGTACTGTGATTGTGGAGGGTAGTGTAGGAGCACTGGAAAGGGCTTCAGGTTCAGGTTGAAGTTCAGTGTGACGGTGTTCCTCCAATGGGGTCACCTGCGGTGCCTCCATCTGGTTGGTTGTCAGTAGGGGAACAGAGGCGCTCTCCAACCCTAAAAGGCAAAAGACAGTAGATGGGTCAAAGACGTTATTTTTTGGGCTCAGACATCAGGTCGCACAACACCAATCAAATGCCCATACATTAACTAGAAATTGTTGGTTAATATACTGGAAACTGATTTTAAACCTCTTTATAAGCGTCTACTTTATCTGTTGACTCTTGTTTCGTGCTATTCAGAAAAAATAAATATATCCCTTTGTCATGGTTTTTTTGGGGGGGTGGGACACTTTTATTATCATTGAGAAGAGAAAAAAACAGTGATGATACAAAAGGAGGAGACTGTTCGTAAGGAGGTAACCTGACTAAACAGCTGTCCTGCCCCTCCAATCACCATGACTGAGCTACCCTGAGCATGGTGCTAGACCACTGCAATACTGACTAAATGCTCATCAAGGGTCAACTATGTAATTGATTTTGTTCTGATGGCTGGTCGCACCGGTGCGCCTAAAAATATTTTTTAGGCGCACCATTGAAAAAAATGGGCGCATATGCGACCAAATTGGTCGCACTCTGGAGCCCTGCCTAGGGCTCTAAATCAACACCAGCCAACCAGCCAAATTCTGGAGAAATTTCAGTTTGGCTCTATGAAAGACCAACTTACAAGCCACTTTGGCCCATTAGTAAATGTGTGTTTGGATAGTAAGATTAACATATACTAGCCATTTTGTCTGGTGGTGAAAATAACAATCGGCCTGACAGTACAAAAGCATTTTCTCAGTTTCCATAGCCACATATTGTTAGTTTCTGTACCTTGTAAGGCTGCTGTCCTCTGCTCCTCTCTGGCATCTTTTAAGTTGTGGTGGTCTTCTTTGACCTCTGTGGACTGCATGAGCATTCTAGAAGCATCGTCGTTAGCCATGGCCGCCTGTTCCTTGTCTCCTGGGTTACTGTTGTCACGACGTTCATACTGTTGTTCTTCCTCTACATCTGATCGTACAGTGGCCAATGGCAGAACTCTCTCCTCCTCTGCAACAACATGCCTGTCATTCACCATCCCTTTCTTTTTCTCCGTCTCCATCTCTTCTCTCTCCATCTCTTCAACAACATTCTTCTCCTCCACCGTCGCCCCTCTACTTTTCTCCCTCTCCATCTCTCGTCCTCCTTCCTCCATCTCTGCAACACTACTCCTCTCCATCTCCACCATCCCTTCATTTTTCTCTCTCTCCATCTCTCCTCTTGCTTCCTCCATCTCGGAAACACTATTCTTCTCCTCCTCTTCCATTCCACACGTTCTCTCTCTCTCCACCTCTCCTTCATCTCCATCTACTCCTCCTCCTACACCTCCAACGCTCCTCCTGCCACTAGTCTCTCCATCCGCTGGTGTCTTCTTCTCCTCCATAGTCTGTTCATCCGCTGGTGTTTTCCTATCCTTCTCACTGGTCTCTCCATCCGCTGGTGTCTTCTTCTCCTCCATAGTCTGTTCATCCGCTGGTGTTTTCCTATCCTTCTCACTGGTCTGTCCATCTGCTGGTGTCTTCTTCTCCTTCTCACTGGTCTGTCCATCCGCTGGTGTCTTCTTCTCCTTCTCACTAGTCTGTCCATCCGCATGCGTCTTCCTCTCCCTCTCGCTGGGTCGGCCCATCCCCATCCTCCTCCTCACCCCCATCCCCATCCTCTTCCTCTTCGGCGCAACTCTTCCAGTCGCCACTGCTGCTCCGTCGTCGCCTCCCTGCGATGACTCCTCCTCCTCCTCCTCCTTGACGCTTGCCCTTTGGTTCTGAGACGCCTCGTCCTCGTCTTTTTGCTTCCGGGAAATCTCTTCTTTCTCGTCTTCTTGCTTTTGAGATGCATCGTCCTCCTCGTCTTTTTGCTTCTCCGTCGTTTCGTCCTCTTCCCCTCTGTCCTCTGACCTCCTCTCCTCCTCCTCCTCCCTCATCTCTGTGGTAGATGCCACAACGTCTTCCTTTAGCTTGTTTAAGGCCTGCTCCTCCTTCTGCTCCTCTTCCTCTCCCTCCTTCATGGCGTTGGAGACCTCAGCTCCTCCCTTTTTCTCCCCCTCTGTTGAGACCTTCTCTACCTCTGCCTGGGCCTGGGGCCCGAACCTGCCTCCCCCAATCTCCTCCTCCCCCTTCAGGGGCCTATGTGAGTTCTCCTCTTCCTCCTCCATAGACTCCCGCCGATGACGGCTCAGTGACTCCCCAAGCTTCACCTCTGTGCTCCCCTTCACTTCACCCTCTGCAGGAGTCAGACGCCCACTTTCACCTCCACTTCCATCCCGCGCCTCCATCTCATGGCAGCCACCCCCACCACTGACCTCCGCGTCCTCTGTCTGCTTCAAGGGATGGGTGGGAGTGGCGGTGTGGTGATCCAGCACTTTAGTCTGTGAGATGTTCTCAGCCGAGCTGCTGGGGTGGACCAACTGGATAGTTGCCGTGGTAGAGGTTGGCTGTGCTAATGGACCAGTTTCCATGGTAGAGGGTGGATGTACCAACTGGGCACTCTCTGCGCTATCTAAAGGGTCGGGGTCTGCAGCCTCACAGACAGGACTCATGTTGCCTTGTGCTTCTGGAGGTCCCGTATCTGTGTCCTCGCGTCCACGTACACCCTCCTCTGCCGTAGGACCCCCCAAAGCATCATGGGACTTGAAGTTTATCTTCTCAGAGTCCTCTGCACATGTGGGGATCGTCTTCCCTTGTAGACTGCAGTCAGGTTTGGTGGCGTCCTTGTTCGTAATGCTGTCAGAGGGGTCGGCATGTCCCTGCTGAACAACCTCTGAGACCAAAGCATTCTGGGAATTGGAGTCCATCTTGTCAGAGTCCTAAGGACAGACATGAGGAAAAATGCATTACTCTAACAAAACATGTGAATGAACAAAGACATATTTACTTGGTCTATCTATCTATCTATCTATCTATCTATCTATCTATCTATCTATCTATCTATCTATCTATCTATCTATCTATCTATCTAGTGTGTGTACTCTGTCTGCTTCTGTGTGTGTGTGTGTGTGTGTGTGTGTGCATGTGCTCTGTCCGTGTGTGTTAAAGGCGTATGCCACTATTTTGGGGCTTAATACAGTTAAAATCGTTGGCCAGGGTTTATAAAGGTGTTAAAGTGTCTTATTTTTCAAGTTAAGCGTTGTGTTGGTTTTAAGACAAGTTAATAGAGGGAATATGTCGCTAAGCTAGTGAAAGTCAATGGATCCGTGTAGCATAGAACAATGCTACATGGATCCATTGACTTTCACTAGCTTAGCGACATATTCCCTCTTTTAACTTGTCTTAAAGCAAGACAATGCTTAACATGAAAAATAAGACACTTTACCACCTTTATAAACCCTGGCCAACGATTTTAACTGTATTAAGCCCCAAAATAGTGGCATACCCCTTTAATATAGCCTATCGTGTGCATAGTTATCAACACACACACACACACACGCACGCACGCACGCACGCACACACACACGCACACACACACAGTCACACAGTCACACACACCTAGCATACACAAAAATACGAAAGTGCATTAAACTCTCTCTGTCTCTGAACCTGTGACTGTATGAGTGCTGCCTCCTGGTGGTTGGCCGTGGGAGTGCCATGTTCATCTCCTGCAGTCTTGGGCTTCCTCGACCTCAGTGATCTCTTTGGAGGAGCTGCTCCCTCTATGACAATCACAAACACAATCAAGTGAATCAGATGAGATATTATTTTCAACCTTGTTTATTACATGTGTCTCAAAAAAATCCTTGTGTTTACTTTTGAGTGCTTTGAAATTAAGTACAGTAAGGTAGACCACACAGGGGGCAATGGCAAGCTGCCCCTTCATATACTAGGCCTACTACTACTACTACTACTACTACTACTACTAGGATAATAATAATAATAATAATAATAATAATAATAATAATAATAATAATAATCACAATAATAATCACAATAATAATAATAATAATAATCACAATAATAATAACACCATCATCATCATCATAAAATTAAAGTTACCTGTTCTCTCTGCCTTTCTTTTGCCCATTGTCGTCCAGCAGATTTAGCCTACCAACCGAATAAAAAGAAAATGAATGAACTGGCGCAATGGTAGGTCTGACAGAAAGTTAGCCTATCTCATCCTACCTACACAACAAAACTATTCTTAAAATGTACTGGGTGTAGTATACCTGTTTCAACAACCTCATAATCACTTGGATTTTGACAACAATTCATAAATCCGTTTCCCTCTTTACTTCATTGCAAAGTGTGGGCTAAAATGGTGCTAGCACTCTCTGCTGAATGTTGTTAGCAAAACAAAAGTTGTAAACTTATAAAATGTTGTAAACACAATATGATACATCTCTCAGGTAAACATAAAGTGTCACTTGCACACAAGACAGTGTTTCTGTTTGGTTGGTACACGTGTATCTTACCTCAATGAAACCGTGCTTAAAGTAAATTTAATAAAAGTTAATAACAAGTCAATAAAGCTGGACTGTCATTCATTCATCAATCTGGCGAACATGGGCGTGCCATATGCCGTAAAGCACAAACTGCTGGTTGCCAATGGAAACGCTGTGGGAAACCAGGAAATGACATCGACATTTTTCGCTGCTTGACAGTAGGGGCAGTTGTGTTTACTTGCATACTTTACACAGGCTGCCATCGACGAAGAGGCTAACCAGTGTGTGTTCACCTGTCTAACCCGCAGATATATCTTTATTTACCTGCTACAAGGTAAGGCTGTTTCCCAGTCTGACGAATGTGACATGGTTCGTCTCTGGGAACTTCTTTGATCAAGGATTATAAGCTAGCTAAGTGAGGCTAACTTGGAGTTGTTCAAAACGTAGGCGAGCGAGAGAGCTAACATACCTCATGAGTTGTGGCAGTCGCTCCTCGCTAACATTTAACAGTAACCTGTTAGCAAAACATGCTAGACAGCTAACTTGTCACACAAGCAAAGTGCATCGCTACCTAACGTGGAAGTGTGCAGTATGCATTTTGTGTGCCTGCATGTCAATTATGTTATATATGATACACATGAGACTCTAGTCAGTCGTTTCCACTTCCCAAGATGGCTTGTCAATGTGTAAGTTGTCGCTAGCGTGACATGTCTATGGAAGCTATAAATACGCTACTAAATAGTCCGCAATCTCATTGTATCTTCATGCCAGCCTGTGTCGTCCCTAGCACAAACAATGGACGAAGCACAAGTTATGCAAAAAGCCACTCTGTCGGGAAATTAGCATGTTGGGCAGGGCAGGACTCCTACTTTTTTTTCTAAATGGTGTGGAAGTTGGCTAAGGGAAAGGGGTGGATAATATGAGGAAGTTGCTTTATACTACAGGAAGACATTTAAATAAATTGCATGCCACTTCTTTCCATAGTATAGACGCTCACCCTCAGGCACTGGACGCACTGAGAGAGAGAGAGAGAGAGAGTGACAGAGAGAGAGTGACAGAGAGAGAGAGAGTGACAGAGAGAGAGAGTGACAGAGAGAGAGTGACAGTCGATTAACGCAAGGTTGTGTTTGCTAAACAGCCTGCTGTCACTTCGCCTGGAACAGTTTTGTCGCCGGACATTCCTTTCATGGCAGTCGAAGTGAGATGTCACTACCAATACGTCGCTAGATGATAGGATCGGCTATCGGGAAACTGGCCTCTATTTCTCTCTCTTCTCACAATTATTGGCCAGGTTGATTGTCGGGTCGGGAAACCGTTGCTGTGCCTCTCCCTTGTCTGTCAGTGAATTCTTGGCAGCTGAACCGAAGTGGGCGATTGCTTAGCTGGGGCTTTATTTTTAAGTGCACGACAGCGCCCGTCAGCGTAGGCTATTTCCGCAAGAGCAGGGAGCATTACCTGCTAGCTACATCATCCATTTGCGTTACCGTCTCCTCTCCAGTGTCAAGTTCGAGTCTGGTGAACAACCGCCGGAGAGTCCCATGAGTCGCAGCCGGAACCCCCCGCAGCGGGGCCAGGGAGCGGCCCTGGCCAAACAGGTGTGTGTTTGTGTGTTTGTGTGCATGTGTTTGTTTGTGTGCTTGTGTGTGTGACTATGTTATGGTGCTGCTATTGTGTGTTTGTGGGCAGTTTTTGGTAATGTGTAGCTTTGATGATAATGCTGTAGGACTGTTATTTGTGTGTGTGTGTGTGTGTGTGTGTGTGTGTGTGTGTGTGTGTGTGTGTGTGTGTGTGTGTGTGTGTGTGTGTGTGTGTGTGTGCGCGCGTGTGTGATGGGTTTGTTTGTATACATATGCACATGTTTACGGTTTTTTCACCTGTGAGAGGGAGAGTATGTGTTTTCCGGTGTGTGTACATATGTTAGGTACTTAATTATGTCCGTCTAAACTCTTCACTTTTTCAATCTCAGCTCAGCTGAATAACTCCTCATCGGCATGACAAGACTGTGTTGCCAAAGCAAAGCACAAGACACATTTATACCAATACACTGTCTCTGTCTTTTTCACACACACTTCTGTCTGTCTGTCTGTCTGTCTGTCTGCCTGTCTGTCTGCATCTCTCTCTCTCTCTCTCTCTCTCTCTCTCGCTCTCTCTCTCTCTCTCTCTCATGTAGTCACAGATAGAGTAACATACACATACATGCGCACACAAAGGCACGTAGACACGTACACACAGACTGGCATTTGTTTCTGGTTGCTGCCTGTCTGCCTGCCTGCCTTCCTTCCTGGGTTATTGGATTTAGTCAATTCCTCCTGAACCACACTGCACTGGTCTCTGTTCCCCTGTGTCATTAGACAGAATGCCTGGCAACACACACACACACACACACACACACACACACACACACACACACACACACACACACACACACACACACACACACACACACACACAGCCCTCTTTGACCCCTCTGCAGCGTATTTGTCACAAATATGCCACCAGACCAGAGTCACGAGGGCTGAAGAACCAGAGATGTCCTATACATGCCATACCCTGTCTCCCTCTCTCACTCTCTGGACTGGAGAGATTACATTACATTACATCACATTACATTACATTGCATTGCATTTGGCAGACGCTTTTTAACCAAAGCGACTTAGAATCGAGGACACAATCATAGCCAGCATCTACATGTCCTCCCCTGTCTCCCTCTTTCACTCTCTGGACTAGAGAGATTATATTACACCACATTATTATATTACACCACATTATTATATTACACTATATATGACATTACATTCCATTGCATTGCATTTGGCAGACGCTTTTTTTAACCAAAGCGACTTACAATCGAGGACACAATCATAGCCAACATCTCCTATGCATGCCCTGTCTCCCTCTGGCGCACTCTGAAGCCACGTCGTTAACCTGCATATTTTCCAATTAAATGTACTATGGTGCGTTTCTCTAGCCTCGCGCACCATCCTACGTACCTCCGCCAAGAGACTTAGCGCCGCACTTTGCCTGGTAACTTTTCTGTGGAGCGATGTTGAGCGGATTTGGCCAGTGTTCAGTCCTACATTGTAATTTTTTCCTACGGTAGGATGTTCTGTCAGACGTGTCTGTTAAACGGTCCTACATCGCCAAAGATAGACGTCAGACATGTTCAACAACTTATCCTGATTTTTTTCCGAAAATGTCCTTCCCGCTTCCTGCAATCGCGTCAGATCAAACAACCTCCAGACCATGAATACCAAATGAAGTGGTAGTATTATGGGATGGGAAGGACCAGGCTAGGGTTTCTCAACAGCACCATGCTAACCAAATTACTTTTTGCAATGCAATTTCCAAGTTGCGATGAAGTTTCGAGGTCATATTCGAGGTTTGAAGAGGTCACAATAATTAGCATCCTTCTTCTTACTCTCATGTTATGCTCATGGTGTTATGAAGGACTGTA
Source organism: Engraulis encrasicolus (assembly GCF_034702125.1). Taxonomy (NCBI): domain Eukaryota; kingdom Metazoa; phylum Chordata; class Actinopteri; order Clupeiformes; family Engraulidae; genus Engraulis; species Engraulis encrasicolus. Next base: position 52,554,694 of record NC_085857.1, read on the forward strand.
GTTGGATATGTCCATGATTGCTATAACCTGGTGCAATGTACCGTTCATTCTTTTACACAAGACGACAGAGTATGCCCTTATTTTACACTATCCCTGTTAAGACGTATGGCATTCAAACTATTTTTGTACCATATATTATAGTTATTAATGTTATATATGTGTGCACAAGGCCATGTTTGCTCACTGCTAAAGCCCAGTGTTTCCAGAACTTTCTGAATGAGGTAGTTGTCCATTGTCCGGAGTGTTGGCTGTCCAGCTGAACTGCGTGGGAACTGTGCGTCCATCTTTTCAGTAAATTTGTTGAACACACACACACACACACACACACACACACACACACACACACACACACACACACACACACACACACACACACACACACACACACACACACACACACACACACACACACACACGTGTCCATGCAGGGTCCTTAATGTGACCTGTCAGTTTGGGTCTGGCATTCTCTCTCTCTCTCTCTCTCTCTCTCTCTCTCTCTCTCTCTCTCTCTCTCTCTCTCTCTCTCTCTCTCTCTCTCTCTCTAGGCCTTGGCTGGTTCTGAATGCAGGGTCCGCATTGTTGGGTAGGGTGCATCAGTTGCCCCCTATGAAAAGATATCGCCTTGGCCCTATAGTTAAAATGTTCTACACCCAGTAAAAACACACTGTGTAAAATATTTTGAAACTTGGATGAAGTCTACCGGGGCCACCAGCCCCATGAAAATAGAAAATAATGGTGATAGTCAGAATCTTGGAATAGAAATGGACATTTTGCTGCATAAAGCTACCCAATAAAAAACATATTGTCTCAGCTCTGTGATAAAAATGTTCTATGCACAGTAAAATCACTCTGTGTAAAATATTTTGAAATTTGGATGAAGTCTACCGGGGCCACCAGCCCCATGAAAATAGAAAATAATGGTGACAGTCAAAATCTTGAATAGAAACAGGGCTGGACTGGCCATCTGGCATGGCGGGCATTTCCCGGTGAGCCCCGCACCCTCGTGGGCCCCCATTTTTTTTTTTACATTACTGAAAATAGGGGCCCATGAGGGTGCGGGGCCCACCAGTGAGTCAGTTCTCCGGCACTAATAATCTCCTTAAATCCAAAAGTGCCCGGGCCCTATTTATCGCCCAGTCCAGCCCTGAATATAAATGGACATTTTGCTGCATAAAGCTACCCAATAAAAACATATTGCCTCAGCTGTGTGATAAAAAAATGTTCTATGCACAGTAAAATCACTCTGGAAAATGTGGAAAATGTGTTGAAATTTAGATTAATTCTACTGGGTCCACCAGGCCCATGAAAATACAAAACAATGGTGATAGTGATGGGCAACCTGGATTCCAAAGTCCAGTGCCACATATTCCAAATATAGCCAATATAATGAACCAGCTGACCCACTGCCAGTATCAAGCAAGATATTGCGAAGTTGTATGACTTTTGTGTGCTTCACCTGTGGGCCTACAGGATTGTACAGGTAGCTGTTAATACCTGGTGGAGCTTCTGTACTAACGCTGTGAATGCTCCTTGGAATGACTTGTGTTTTTTTTAAGAAATCCCTGCAGTAGTTCAATAGAGTACAATACAACTGTATGTGATGTTGGAAAGAGTGGCTTCCCAAAACCTGTACTTAAGTGGCTTCTAGGTATGTCATGGGTATCACCAGGTCCAGAGTCCATTGCCAAGGGCCTCTCAGGTAAGTTATGGTACTCATCTGATGGAGTAAATTGAAATACTACCACAGGCGATGGGATAACGAAGTAATGGCACTCTTCAATACAGTTGTATTGACTGCTTTGTAGCCTAGGCATTCCAAGGAACATTCACAGCTTTGGTACAGATGTTCCTCCATGAATTGTAGGCCCACAGGTGAAACACACAAATATAACAGTCATGCAGCTTTGCAATCTCTTGCTTGATACTAGCAGTGGTCCAAGGCAGCAAGGAATTGATATTGTGTTGCAAAAGAGCAAATTTGCCTAAATATAGCAGTTTGACCATCAGTCTGTCCTGAGACTGAAGTCTGTGTAAGTGGATCGACTGAATACACAACCTGCTTAGATATTCCTTCTGTTTGTGCTCCCAATACAGGTGATCTCACTAATTACCTCATCAACCTGGCTTAAGTGGTAATTAGGCTCAGCTGGTTCATTATATTGGCTGGGGCAAATGTGTCACGCGAAATGTGTCCACCTCTGTTTTAAGACAATGGCAAACCTAGATTCAAAAGCCACAATCCAGTGCCACAGATTTCAAATTACCTGGTTTTACCTGTCCAATTGCCCTAACTGGAAAGGTAAAACTAGGTATGTCATTTGGAATATGTGGCACTTGGAATCCAGGTTGCCCATCACCATCACCATTATTTTGTATTTTCATGGGCCTGGTGGACCCGGTAGAATTCATCTAAATTTCAACATATTTTACACAGAGTGATTTTACTGTGCATAGAACATTTTTATCACAGAGCTGAGACAATATGTTTTTTATTGGGTAGCTTTATGCAGCAAAATGTCCATTTCTATTCCAAGATTCTGACTATCACCATTACTTTCTATTTTCATGGGGCTGGTGGCCCCGGTAGACTTCATCCAAATTTCAAAATATTTTACACAGTGTGTTTTTACTGGGTGTAGAACATTTTTACTATAGGGCCAAGGCAATATCTTTTCATAGGGGGCATCTGATGCACCCTATTGTTGGGCCGAGAGTTGTCTTGGCAACGAGCCCAAACTTTCTGTTCCCCTCTCTGCTGCAGCCTCTCTCTGGCACTCAGACACTTTTGCACTCTCTTCTCTCTCATTGGCTGAAAGGACCTTCCTGCGGTGCTTCTCAGCCCCCTGATTGGCTCGGTGACAGCATTCCATGTGGCTATGTCCACTGATTGATTATGTCCAACGATCTCATGATTCCCCCCTCTCATTGGATGAAAGAACCTTCATGTTGAGCATCTCCAGGGTTGCAAGATGAGTCTGATGATGCCCAAAAAAGGCCCAAAACCTGCCTGAAAGCACTAATTCCCGCCCACTTTGAACTAAATTCTGTTTATTTCTATGGTCATAAATCTGCGGGAAAAATCTGTCCAAATGCCCTTTTTTACCCGCAGCTGGTCATCCTAAGCAGCCCAACACTGTGAATCTCAGCCCCCCTGATTCGCATGTAGACAGCGTGCCATGTGGTTTGATTGGATGGTCTCCTGGCCCAATCACTCATTGGCTGCCTGACATGGCCTACTTTGTAATGTAATCAACTGTTGTGTAAGGCACTACAAGACTGACACGATAACAAAATTAATCTTTTTCTGTTTGTTCAATATTAATCTTTCTAGGTCTGACTCTTCCTATAACTCTTTTGTTCTCTTTGTTTCTCTCTCTCTCTCTCTCGATCGCTCCTCCTCTCTGTCCCTCTCATTCCCTTTTACCAGAGATTCTAGGAGTATTATATCTTATCCAGTCGCTCTGCTTTTACTCTGTCTCTCGGTTTCTCTCTCGGTTTCTCTCTCTCGGTTTCTCTCTCTCTCTCTCTCTCTCTCTCTCTCTCTCTCTCTCTCTCTCTCTCTCTCTCTCTCTCTCTCTCTCTCTCTCTCTCTCTCTGAGTCCGTTGTTGCATCTGTATGGGGATGGAAGTATGGATGGGGTAATAATGAGGCCTTAGGAGCATAATGTTTTGTTTTATACCCCCCCCCCCCCTTTCCCAACATGCACACACAACTCTCTGTTTGTCTGTAGATGGATCTGTTGTTGGTTGGTGGACCTAGAAGCAGATGTTTGTTTATACTTATACTTTATGTAACTCTCTCTCTCTCTCTCTCTCTCTCTCTCTCTCTCTCTCTCTCTCTCTCCCTCTCCCTCTCCCTCTCCCTCTCCTCCAGATGGGCCTGATGTTGGACCTGGATGCTGACGGAGGTATGGACGGGGGCAATGACGAGGCGCTGGAGGCTGAGCTGCTGGCTCTGATGGGGGGAGGAGGGGCCAAGTCGCCTGCCAAGAAGCCCGCCGGCAAGGGTGAGTAATACTCCAAAAGCTTGTCCCTCCCTCTCCCATCTCCTCTACCTAGTGTTTCTCAACGGGGGCGCTACTGCCTCCCAGGGGGCATTGAGGAGCTGAGTGGGGGCAGGGCTTAGTTCCCATTGGGAGGCATTTAGTATATTTTATTTTTCAATACTAAGGGGGGCGTTGGCCGGCTTATGATGGGGTCAAGGGGGCGTTTGTTCGAAACGAGTTGAGAACCATTGCCTTATCCAAGAACTGGTCTCCTCTCTGAAGCCTCTTACTGCAGATGGGACCGGCGACGGGGCTATTCACTCTTTGCTGAAAACACTCAACTACATCATAACAACATTGCTATGACAATGCAAGGAGTCTTAAGTTACCGATTCCCACTTGGTCATTACCATTTTGCCCCATTGCACACAATTGCATTTTAGCGTCAGACGTGGATTTACAGACACTGGGAGGAGCTTCTATCAGAAATGGCTGAGATTCATTCAACCGGTCTTACAGAAGTTGAGAGGTTGCATTATATCATATTGCATTACACTTTGCTGACACTTTCATCCAAAGCAGCTTAGTTTTTTCTTTTTTCAGGGTATTGTTTACAGTCCCTGGATCAATGGGGTTAGGATGCCTTGTTCAATTGCGCCATGGAATGTGGTAGGGAGTGGAAGGGTGGGATTCGAACCTACAACCCTATGATCTAAAGCCCATCTCCTTAACTGTAGCTGCACGGGTTAAGAGAATGGCCACGCTTCATACAGATGTTTAGTTCACAATTTATTTTTCCAACTTCAGAACCATCATAAACATCATGACAACGTTGGTGCCTTAACCTTGTGCAGAGTCCATCTTTTCCTCTGTAGAAATGCACAGCCGTGCACATGAGTCTTCAGTATCTCACCCGCGTAATCCCCATAATTCTCTGCTCATAACATCCGCTCCACGTCACTCACATACAACCAATGAATTATTGCATAGGGATAATGAGGTTTTTTAACAGCATAGAATAATTCCTTTCAGAACATACATGAAATATATTCAAACACATCACAAAATAATGAATTCAAACCCAAACATTATAAATGTTAAGACATAAATGACAACACTGTCTCATGGACAGTTACATTAACCATTGGGCCATGGCTACCCTTGTACACAATTACATTTTAGCATCAGTATGGAATTGCAGAAAGACATTGGGAGAAGCTTCCATGAGAAATGGCTGAGAATCATTCAACCGGTCTCACAGAAGTTGGGAGGTTGCATTACCGTTCATCATGTTGCATTGCACTTACCCTACCTGACGCTTTCATGCAAATAGACTTACAGCTGTTATTTTCCAGGGTATTGGTTATAGTCCCTGGAGCAATATGGGGAGAGATGCCTTGTTCAGGGGCTTTTCAGCCATGCAGTGTGGTAGGGGGTGGAAGGGTGGGATTCGAACCGGCAACCCTCTAATGTAAACCCCATGTCCTTAGCCATTAGGCCACAACACATTTACTCATTGAGAAGGTGGCAGCAGTGATTCTGATTGGTGGAGGTGGTGATCATCCATCACCAGGAGAAGCAGAAGAGCTAGAGGGGTGTGTGATGAAGCTGACCGATAACACGCTCCGCAGCATTCCACACACACAAAGCCATTCCCACTAGTAGAGCTGTGCATGTCTGTGTGTTGACCTTTCTCATTCAGTGGTCAGGTGTGGGTTTGTGTTGACTCTTCTGGTTTAGTGGAGTGGACCGTTGTGTGTGTGTGTGTGTGTGTGTGTGTGTGTGTGTGTGTGTGTGTGTGTGTGTGTGTGTGTGTGTGTGTGTGTGTGTGTGTGTGTGTGTGTGTGTGTGTGTGTGTGTGTGTGTGTGTGTGTGTGACAATGTTTGCCTAAAAAGGCTTAGTTGTGCCATGACCGCTTGAACAAACTCACTCGGGGATCCTTCGTCAACTTTAGAAGTGTATAATGTGCATATGTGGATAATGTGGGCCTTTGTGCGTGTGTGCGTGTGTGCGTGTGTGCGTGTGTGTGTGCGTGCGTGCATGCGGGCACGCACATTCGTGTGTGTGCGTGTGTGTGTCTGTGTGATGTGTGCGTGTGTGTCTGTGTGATTTGTGCGTGTGTGTGCGCTGATTGAGTGTGACCAGTAGTTCTGTGTAAACAAATGTGAGTGGCGGTTGTGCCACTGTTTCGTGTGTGTTACTGTATGAAACGCACTGCCCTTATGTACTGCAAATAAATCATGCAGTATTAACAGACACTGGGTGAGACAATGGCAGAACACCCCCCCATGTCAACCTGATCCTTTGTGTTGCTTTTTGTTTTTTTTTCTTAACATATTGAGTTGCCTTGCTGTGTGGCAAGTAGGAGATGATATAAAGACAACAGGTCCAGACAGGGATTGAGGTTAAGAAACAATGCTTGACCTCTGCACTATATTTTACGTATGTTGTGCGTATGCCTATTGGGCCCAGAGCCTATAAAGTTCATATACAGCTCCATTCTACCTCTGACCCCCGTCAAACCTCTGTGTGAAATGTACTATATGATATAAATAAAACATTGTCATATTACTAGACAGGGTTTCATGTTAAGAAATGGTTATGCTTGACCTCCATTTCACCTCTGCTTGACCTCTGACCCCTGTGTGTGTGACCTCCACAGCCCCGCTGCCGATGGCGGACATTGAGCGCATGGCGGCGCTGTGCATGAAGGACCTGGACGACGAGGACGACGACAGCGACTCAGAGGCCGACGCAGACCTGCTGGTAGGCGCTCATGGCCACCTTTCACCTTTCACCTTTGACCTATATATAGATTAGACACATAGAGTGCATCTTAATATGGGACCTTGCCTCCTCCACTTGCTTCCTCCACTCGCTTCTCGTCATGATGACATCACTGACAACAGCATTATATTTCAATATCTTGCAAAAGCTCAATTGTGGAGTCTTTTTCTCGTTTGCAATTGGGATGGTGAATGAAAAACAGTCCCTCAAAAGTTGTTGTGGCCAGGCTGACAGCTGGGAAACTTTATCGTTTTCTCCACGGAGGAGGGGCCAGGAGGCGGGGCGAGGAGACAAGCGCAAGTGGAGGAGGCAAGGTGGCATATTAAGATGCAGTCCTACCTGCTGGTATAGACACAGTGATGACCTTTGACCTTTCAAACTTCACCTTTCACCTTAAAGATATACAGTAGAGTAGACAAAGCGGACAGAGACCTGCTGATATACACTCATCATGATGAATTTCGAACTTTAACTGTTAGGTTTAAGCTACCAACATTTATCTCTAATAACCTGTACAGAAGAGACACAGAGAACTTGAGTTAAATTCAACACTTGCAAGGAGGGTGACCAGGAGACTGCTTTCAGTTACAATGTCCAAGATCACTCTGAAAACAGCCTCCTTCTCCTTACGTTTTATTGAAGGAAAGTGTAACCGGGCTTTCCTTTAAGAAAGTGAATTACAATTAAAATAATAACAATAACACTAGGACCTGGATCAGAAGATCTAAGTAAGAGAGAGGAGCGAGTGTTAAGCAACAATAATGAGTCAGACAAGAAATTCCTTTTTGAGTGAAAACTCGTATATTGTTTACAAAATGTTTGAAGTGTATAAAAACCCAAATAAAATAAAACAGTGTGCACACTTAAAATAAACAATGGTCCCGGGGCCTTAAACAAAATAGAAATGGTAAAAAGTGGAAAAAGGGGGGGAAAGTTCCTTTGTAGGGTACTTAAGGGTATCCGTGGTCGCTCTGGGAAAGGCTCGCCATCAGTGTCCTTTGACCAGGTGAAGTCCTGGCCCAGTTGTCTTCTTTTCAATCCTATCCGTCCAAAAAACCTGACCTGATAGGTCACATTCATCCATACATACATTTCAATTAGTACAATGTACAATAAATCTAAGATGCATCATATTATCATTATCTAATAGTCATACTGGGATGACAATCACATATCTTCTTAAATCTTCTCTAATCATTAAATTCAAGTGCATGAAAACAAGTCGTTCATGTGTAACGCCTGTCTACCAAAACGCAGGTAGCAATGGGTCCAATAAAACTACATTCAAAATGTCTCAACAATAAATACATACAACATAAAACATAAAATACACATTAGAATCTAAAGCTTAGAAGGGATCACTGTCAGAGACGTGCTTAATATCCTCTTACACTAATAGGCCTATTCATGTAAGAAGAACTGCACTAAAAATTACCCTCTATTTACTTTAAATTAAATACAGTGAAAGACTTCAATAAATTGCATAGTGCAATGAAACATTACATTCATAACAACAATGAAATTATCCTCTTATCTTAGTTAAATCACTATTAAAGAAATAGTAATTAACTTCTCTTTATGTAGAACCCATCAGTAATAATAACTAGTGTATGTAAATAATAGTAACTACTGTAAGTCTAGTGTAACTAGTGTAAGGCTGCTGATGGTAATCAGCATCAGTATCAGTAATGGGCTACTGATGGTTATAAATATCAATAATTAGTAATGGCTACTAATGGTTATCAGTATCAGTAGTCAGTATCAGTAATATCAGTTATCAGTATCAGTAATATCAGTTATCAGTATCTGTAACCAGTGTCTGTAAAGATCGTGAAGCATAAACATATTCTTTTTTCACCAGTGACGCTTACAACGTTAGCCTGGCCAGTGCATTGGGAACGTTCGGGACAACCGTTACTCTTGTCGGGCATTGCTAACATTTCTGTGGCTAACCATTGATATAGTGCAGGAGATGGGACAAGGGCACTAAGCGGCTAAACAGATGTTATTCCTCACCGTTGCTCCTAATGATGTGCTCAAGGGGATGAATCCGGTGAGTACAGTGATGGACACACAGCGGTGAATGGTGGTGCCTGGCAGGTTTGGGGGTTAGCCTGTTAGCAGAGATGAACGTTCGGGGCAACCGTTATTCTTGTCGGGCATTGCTAACATTTCTGTGGCTAATGCATTCACACAGTGCAGGAGATGAGAGGACAAGAGTTAAAACAGTTATTCCTCACCGTCGCTCCTGAAGATGGTGATGTGTGATGATACGATGGTGAGCACACAACGACGAAGGTGAAAAGTAGTTGCCTCTGGTGGTTCTCGAGGGGTTAGCCTGTTAGCATAATCAGTGCATCAGTGCCGGAGGTGGCGGTAAATATCAGTGTTTTCGTTTGTCTTATAACAGAGTTGTCTTACCGACGTGGCTGTCAGCTAATATGTGGCTCTTGTTGATGTTCTCACTTTGGTGATCTTCCACACTGTCCGGTGATGCTCAAGTAAGTTGATGATAATAACGATGATGATAACGGTTTCACACAGCAAGTGGCTGGCTCAGACGATGGTTGTCAAAGAGACTGAAACAATCCTTGCGCCTCGGTTTCATTCATCGGCTCGCGTTCTTAGGTCTTGCGTGACATCTGATTGGCTGCAGTAAATCTTGCGTGTATGTGTAGCTGTTGTCATATTTCATGGGTAATACAGATAGAACAGGGGTCACTCTGTTTCGTGTATCTTGCATAGTATGTAGTGGATGCGAGTGGATGGTGTGTAGGTCGTGAACTGTGTTGTTTACACTGTGTACTAGAGTGTGTGTGTGTGTGTGTGTGTGTGTGTGTGTGTGTGTGTGTGTGTGTGTGTTCATGTCTTTTGAACTCCGGATTTGAACTCCGGGTTTCATCCTCCCCTCCTGAACCTTTGCACGTCCCTGTGCAAGGTGGACATCTTCACACAGCAATCACTGGGGATGGGGTAGTGGATTGTACAGGTACTTCATTGATCACTTCGGACCAAGCTATGGACAAGCCTTGAAAGAAGGATCTCATTGCCTTGGCCAAAGGATTTCCTAATTCTGCATAGTCAAGCCGTTGTGGGGGTTGACGATTGCGCTCAGATCTCCTGAGGGGTTCATCAGGGTTTGTGTTTTCGTGAATACTTGTGGTTTCAGTCGTTTCATCATGTTGTTCCTCAGGTTCCACTACTTGTAGACTTTCATTCTCCTCATGTTCTTGCTCTATTGGAATGTCTCTATCTGTGGGGTTGTCGTTATCGGTGGGTGTGTCTTTATCGGTAGGTATGTCTTTAACGGTGGGTAGGTCTTTATCAGTGAGTATGTCTGTATCGGTACGTAAGTATTCAGGATCACTCTGGTGAGAGGTAGACTCGATCATCAAAGGACTATCTGGAATACTTTCGGACATGTCGGGTAAGTTCAGATCAGGTAACTTAGGTTGGGTGTCGTGTTCAGGTAAGTTATGATTTGCAGGACAAGGGTCTTGGGGCTCTTGGACATTGGCCATGGGAAGATCTGGGTGCACTGGACTCTCTGTGATCTCAGGGACAGGGGAACTCAACCAGACAGGGATGAGTGAGTAGTCGTCGTCATCCGAGGAGCTCTCTGCCTCTGCTACAGGGTTGGCACGTGTTCTTGGTCTGCGCGGCACCGACTTCTGCACAGGCTGAGTGTCCTCTTCGACAGGTAGGTATCCGCACGGAAGCAGCAAGTCTCTATGTAGTGTCCTCTGGGGACCATCTTCAGTTTCTGGTTTAATGGTGTATACTGGGAGAGTGCCTGCTCTTGTAACGACAACATGGACCGTGGATTCCCATTTGTCAGCAATCTTGTGCTTTCCTCGTATGCGGACGTTTCTGACCAGTACCCTATCTCCAGGCTCTAGATCTGAGGCGGGGGGTGACATGCCGGTCATATCTTGTCTTGTTCTTTAGTGCTATCTTCGCTGACTTTTCCTTTGCAACTTCATAGCTCTCTTTCAGACGGGACTTGAGGGTTTTGACATACTCTGAATGAGAGGAGTGTTGGCCCTCTGGCACTGGCAGCTTGAAAGCAAGGTCAACAGGTAAACGGGGGTGACGCCCGAACATGAGCTCGTACGGGGTGAAACCTGTGACCTCGTTCCGGGTGCAGTTATAAGCATGGACCAAGGGTCTTACATGGTCGCTCCAACGGTACTTGTCTTTATCCTCTAGAGTCCCAAGCATGTTGAGCAGGGTGCGGTTGAACCGTTCTACTGGGTTACCTCTAGGGTGGTATGGAGTTGTTCTAGTTTTGCGGATACCGGCCACCCGACAAAGCTCTTTTATGGTGTTGGACTCAAAGTCGGGGCCTTGATCACTGTGCAACTTTTCGGGGAAGCCATAATGAATAATGAAATTCTCCCAGAGGCACTTTGCTACAGTCTTGGCTGTCTGGTTTCGTGTTGGGATGGCCACTGCATACTTGGTAAAGAAGTCGGTGATAACCAGCACGTCCTTGGTGTTACTCTGGTCCGGTTCGATGGAGAGGAAGTCCATGCAAACTAACTCCAGGGGTCTGGTGACTTGAATGTTCACTAATGGTGCAGCCTTTTCTGGTCGCGCCTTCCTCCTCACACACCTGCCACACTTCTTCACCTTCTCTTCCACATCTGATGCCATCTTCGGCCAGTAGAAGCGGGTCCTCACGAGGTCTAGGGTTCGGTCGACTCCCATGTGGCCCATGTCGTCGTGCAGACTGGTGAGCACTGGACTTCGGAACTCAGCTGGGAGGACAAGCTGGTACGCCCTCTGGGATCCCACTTGGCGGCGGCGGTACAGGATGTTGTTGTGGAACTCAAGACGATGGAGTTCACGGAGGTAGAGTGGAAGATCAGGGAGTTGGGTGCGCAGAGTGGGTGGTGGCGTTTCCCCATTTTCGATCTGGTGAATGACATGTTTTATGCACTGGTCAGCCCTTTGCTTTTCTGCTATCTGTGCTTCTGAAAGATGCGGGATGGCTGGGAGGCCTCCGAACTGTTCTTCTTGTTCATAGCACTCGGGAATAGCGCAGAATGATGTCGCAAGGGTCTCCACTAAGGCAACATGGTCTCCTTCTCTCTCATCATCCGGGCTGGCACTGAAGGCAAGTTGTCGCTCACAGATGGCCTTCACGACTGAATGGTCCACCTCATCTGGATTCTCTGGATCGGTAAGATGGTCTTGAGTGAACTGCTGGATGCGCTCCTTCTCTTTCTGTGACCTTGGATCGTCTGCTCGCTTCTCGTGTTCCCTGCGTGATAGTCCGTCTGCATCTCCGTTCAGTTTCCCTGGGCGGTAGGAGAGCTTGAAGGAGAATGTAGACAGTGCAGCCAGCCACCTGTAGCTCGTCGCATCGAGTTTGGCTGATGTGAGGATGTAAGTCAGCGGATTGCTATCCGTCACCACGGTGAAGTTGTTGCCATAGAGATAGTCGCTGAACTTCTCCGTCACCGACCACTTGAGTGCGAGGAACTCCAGTTTGTGTGCTGGGTAGCGACTCTCACTCTGTGATAGACCTCTACTCGCATACCCTATGACTCTGAGCTGGTTGTCTTGCTCTTGGTACAGTACAGCACCGAGCCCGGTGGTGCTGGCATCGGTGTGGAGTATGTAGGGTTTCTGGGGGTCGGCGAATGCTAGAACAGGGGCTGTAGTGAGGCTTTGGATGATGTCTTCAAAGGCTTTCTGGCAATCTGATGTCCAGCGGCTTCCAAAAGGCTCTTTGGGGTTGTGATACTGGACTGTCTTTGTTCTCGTGTCTGTCTGCTTCGCCTTCGACTTCTGGTGGTAAGGTGGGTAGCCAGAGGTCAAGTTGTGGAGAGGCTTCACAATGCCGGAGTAGTCCTTCACAAACCTCCGATAGTAACCAGAGAACCCGAGAAACGAACGGAGCTCCTTCAGGGTACGGGGTCTCGGCCAAGTCTTCAGTGCTTCGATCTTCTGGGGATCTGTTTCCACGCCCGTCCGTGAGACAATGTGCCCCAAGTAGCGAACAGATGTCTGAAAGAAGCGGCACTTCTCCGGGGATAACTTGAGACCGTTTTCCCTCAGGCGATCCAGGACTTTAGCCAGACGAGCTTCGTGTTCCTCCAGGGTTTGGGAGAAGACAATGATGTCATCAAGGAATACCAGCACTTCACGCAGGTGGATGTCGCCCATGCACTTCTCCATTAAGCGCTGGAATGTGCTTGGAGCATTGGTGATTCCTTGTGGCATACGATTCCATTCCCAGAATCCGAGGGGACAGGCAAAAGCTGTTTTTGGCTTGTCATCTTCATGCATCTCAATTTGGTAATATCCGGACTTCAGATCCATCACGGAGAACCATTGTGACCCACTTAAGGCAGAGAACGACTCTTCAAGGTTTGGTAGTGCATATGCGTCTTTGATGGTTTGCAGATTGAGTTTGCGGTAATCAACACATAGACGTACCTCGCCATTCTTCTTTCTCACAACGACGATGGGTGAAGCATATGGAGACTCAGACTCTCGGATGATTCCAGCTTCAAGGAGATCTTGAAGATGTCGTCTCACGGCATGATAGTCGTTGGGATGGATGGGCCGGGGTCGTTGCTTAAACGGTGTGTCATCCTTCAACTTGATTCGATGTTTGACCTTGGTTGCGTGGCCAAAATCGAGGTCATGTTGAGAAAAAACGTCTGAGTAAGTGTTGAGTGTCTTGGTGATTCGGTTCCTCCATTCTGCAGGGAGCGGGGAATCTCCGAAGTCAAAGCTAAGGTTGTCACGTTGTTGTTCATCTCGAGGAGAGTGTTGCAGACTGGAACAGACTGTAGGTGATGACAGTTGACTGGGGCTACAGGTGTTGTGGGTCTGGCTGATCTCGTGAGGGATGGCAAGTTCGGCGATGACAGAGTTAGAGGGCAGGGTAATGTCATGGTTGGTTTCATTTCTTATGATTACAGGCACCTTGTACGGGAACCGTGCAGGGATGGAGATGATGCAGCTATCAACGAAGATCCCACCTGGCAAGGACGAAGTGGAGGGTTCTTCCACTACTGCCCATCTCTCGTTGTTAGCTTCATTTCCAGTGACGACGCCTTCCAAGACCACCTTCTGTCCAGCAGGGATGATGCTTGACTCGTGACGACCTAACTTCACAATGCCGACTTGACCTTCTGTGCTTTGGTGCCGTCTGAGCTGCAGTGTCCTCAAGACTTGTTGGTAGCCACAGTAGATGTTACTTATCACGTTGTTTCCATCACAGAATTGCTCATAAAGAGGGTCTAGTGTATTTGTGCCAATCAGTACAGGCATGCTGCTACTGGAGCGAGTATCTGGCACTATCAAGGCAAGAGTCTGTACTTCGGGTTGTGAAGCAATGAATTCTTCGGGAAACTGTATATGTAATTGAATGTAGCCCAGGTATGGGACTGCCTGACCGTTGGCGCCCTCAACTTCAAGCATGTCGCTAACTGGGTGTAGCTGACAATCGGAAAGGTGGGACTCATAGAAGGACTGAGACACAGTTGTAACTTGCGATCCAGTATCCAGCAGTGCATTACATTGAATTCCATTGACGTTGACATTTGCTGTGCTTTTGCTTCCAATTAAGCCTCTAGGCAGTTTTCTGTTATCTACAGTTCTGTGTTCGTTAATTGTTACTCTTCTCTTGACATTTTGTGTAGTAGTGGAATGTGTTTGTGTAGTAGAAGTGTTTGCTCTAACTTTATTTTTCTGGTCTTGTGTTCTGGTTCCATGGTCTGTTTGTGTGTTGCTTGCGTCGGAGGGACGTGATTGACTCTCCTCAGCTCCTGTCTGTCCCACAACAGGAACTGTTAGTCGTTTAAAGCTACACTGGAACCATTTCGTGTTTCCCACTGCTGCTGTCTCGCGATCAATTGCCTTTTCTTTTCGGCTACAAGACGGGGGTTGGCAGGGTCAGTGCAGCAGGGAGCAATGTGTCCATCCTCACCACAGTTAAAGCAATACCAAGGCCGGGGCTTGGTTGTCTCTTTCGTTCTGGTCTGTCTGTCCATGTCTGTATCTGTGTTACCTGGCTTTGGTGGTCTGTTCTGAGGCTTTTCTGCAGATCCCTTGCGATTAGCTCCCTGTGTCTTTTTCTGTGACATGAATGTAGTGAGCTGGCTTTGCAAACTTGCTACTTGCTTTCGCAGATCCTCAATCACACTGATGGCACCGGCACTGCTCTCCTCTGGTTCACGAACATATGCATCATGGAAGTGGACCTGAGTTTTCTGCTTCGTGATGCCGATGTGTCTCTTCATGCGCGTTGACTTGGCTTCCAGTCTGTCTTCCTCAGAGCGGATCATCAGCAGGAGTTCAGAGAACTGGGGTGGTTTGCTCTTCTTTTGCTCAAGCTGCAACGTGCTGATCAGACTGTTATCCCAACACCCTCGGCAGAACTGCTTCAGGAGATGCTTGTCACCTTCTTTGTGTGTAACTCCCCCTTGTTTCGTGGCTCGATTTAAGGCTAGCTGGAGTCGTTGCAGGTAAGAGGATGACTTCTCACCGGGGTCTTGTAGGGTGTTCAGGAACTGGGCGAACAGCTCTTCTCCGTCTGCGACCGTGCCGTAGGCTGAGTCCAGCAGCTGTAGGTAGGCGGCAGGGGGTGAATCAGGCAGTAGACCTTTTACGACGTCAACAGCAGGTGGGAGTAAGTTCTCTAGAATCTTTCGTGATATTTGCAGTGGTGACATACTGGGATCATTCTGTAGCAGCTCAATGTGTGTGCGCCATGTGTCATAGTCAGTCTCATGGTTGGGTATGGGGATCTTGCCGGAGAAAGAGCGGAGTCTCACTTGGGACTGCATGTGAGGGAAAGGATCCTGCCTCCGAACAATGTGCTCGACCACAACCTTTTGGATGTCAGGGGGGTTCACGTCGCTTAGGGAAAGGGACGGTGTTCTCTTGGCATTGGCAAGGAGGACATGGTCAGCGTCTCCATGGCCGCTTGGTGCAACATGAGACAGTGAGGTGTGCTGTGGCTCTCTGTGAACAGGTGGGGATGACACGGTCGCCTCGACGTGTACAGAGGGGGAATCGTCAGCCGCGTGTTGCATGGCATCTATATCCATTCCAATCTGGGACATCATCTCTTTCAAAACTTCGCCATAATCCTTGCCACTCTCCTTGGCTAATTGCTTGAGCTCCGTTAAGTACGTCTTTGTTGCATTTGAGCCAACTTTGGTGGTGTACGCGCTACTGAGTGTTTTTACTACATAGGTAGCGGGGGACTCACCTTGTGTAGTGTAACTGTAGGGTAAGTGGGGATCTAAAGTTTCAATAGCTGAACTGCTAGAATACTCAACGATCAGGTTTTGGAAGAATTCTGAGTGTGGGTCTTCAACTAAAAGGACTCTATCAATTTTACCATACTGTTTAAGATAATCAAGGACTTGTTCATCTTGATCGGGTACCTGAGTTATGCCACTGACTAATACTGCATTTGGAATATTAACACTAAACTTTCGAATAAAATCCATACTGGTGATAAGTAATTACTTAGTAATGTCTGCTCAATATTGTTACTCAACAACTAGCTCCTCCTGGCAGCAGGCTCGCCACTTTTGTAACCGGGCTTTCCTTTAAGAAAGTGAATTACAATTAAAATAATGAACAATAATACTAGGACCTGGATCAGAAGATCTAAGTAAGAGAGAGGAGCGAGTGTTAAGCAACAATAATGAGTCAGACAAGAAATTCCTTTTTGAGTGAAAACTCGTATATTGTTTACAAAATGTTTGAAGTGTATAAAAACCCAAATAAAATAAAACAGTGTGCACACTTAAAATAAACAATGGTCCCGGGGCCTTAAACAAAATAGAAATGGTAAAAAGTGGAAAAAGGGGGGGAAAGTTCCTTTGTAGGGTACTTAAGGGTATCCGTGGTCGCTCTGGGAAAGGCTCGCCATCAGTGTCCTTTGACCAGGTGAAGTCCTGGCCCAGTTGTCTTCTTTTCAATCCTATCCGTCCAAAAAACCTGACCTGATAGGTCACATTCATCCATACATACATTTCAATTAGTACAATGTACAATAAATCTAAGATGCATCATATTATCATTATCTAATAGTCATACTGGGATGACAATCACATATCTTCTTAAATCTTCTCTAATCATTAAATTCAAGTGCATGAAAACAAGTCGTTCATGTGTAACGCCTGTCTACCAAAACGCAGGTAGCAATGGGTCCAATAAAACTACATTCAAAATGTCTCAACAATAAATACATACAACATAAAACATAAAATACACATTAGAATCTAAAGCTTAGAAGGAATCACTATCAGAGACGTGCTTAATATCCTCTTACACTAATAGGCCTATTCATGTAAGAAGAACTGCACTAAAAATTACCCTCTATTTACTTTAAATTAAATACAGTGAAAGACTTCAATAAATTGCATAGTGCAATGAAACATTACATTCATAACAACAATGAAATTATCCTCTTATCTTAGTTAAATCACTATTAAAGAAATAGTAATAAACTTATCTTTATGTAGAACCCATCAGTAATAATAACTAGTGTATGTAATTAATAGTAACTACTGTAAGTCTAGTGTAACTAGTGTAAGGCTGCTGATGGTA
The DNA here is from genome assembly GCF_034702125.1 of Engraulis encrasicolus. Lineage (NCBI taxonomy): Eukaryota > Metazoa > Chordata > Actinopteri > Clupeiformes > Engraulidae > Engraulis > Engraulis encrasicolus. Next base: position 52,572,055 of record NC_085857.1, read on the forward strand.
ATCAGCATCAGTATCAGTAATGGGCTACTGATGGTTATAAATATCAATAATTAGTAATGAACACTAATGGTCATCAGTATCAGTAGTCAGTATCAGTAATATCAGTTATCAGTATCAGTAATATCAGTTATCAGTATCTGTAACCAGTGTCTGTAAAGATCGTGAAGCATAAACATATTCTTTTTTCACCAGTGACGCTTACAACGTTAGCCTGGCCAGTGCATTGGGAACGTTCGGGACAACCGTTACTCTTGTCGGGCATTGCTAACATTTCTGTGGCTAACCATTGATATAGTGCAGGAGATGGGACAAGGGCACTAAGCGGCTAAACAGATGTTATTCCTCACCGTTGCTCCTAATGATGTGCTCAAGGGGATGAATCCGGTGAGTACAGTGATGGACACACAGCGGTGAATGGTGATGCCTGGCAGGTTTGGGGGTTAGCCTGTTAGCAGAGATGAACGTTCGGGGCAACCGTTATTCTTGTCGGGCATTGCTAACATTTCTGTGGCTAATGCATTCACACAGTGCAGGAGATGAGAGGACAAGAGTTAAAACAGTTATTCCTCACCGTCGCTCCTGAAGATGGTGATGTGTGATGATACGATGGTGAGCACACAACGACGAAGGTGAAAAGTAGTTGCCTCTGGTGGTTCTCGAGGGGTTAGCCTGTTAGCATAATCAGTGCATCAGTGCCGGAGGTGGCGGTAAATATCAGTGTTTTCGTTTGTCTTATAACAGAGTTGTCTTACCGACGTGGCTGTCAGCTAATATGTGGCTCTTGTTGATGTTCTCACTTTGGTGATCTTCCACACTGTCCGGTGATGCTCAAGTAAGTTGATGATAATAACGATGATGATAACGGTTTCACACAGCAAGTGGCTGGCTCAGACGATGGTTGTCAAAGAGACTGAAACAATCCTTGCGCCTCGGTTTCATTCATCGGCTCGCGTTCTTAGGTCTTGCGTGACATCTGATTGGCTGCAGTAAATCTTGCGTGTATGTGTAGCTGTTGTCATATTTCATGGGTAATACAGATAGAACAGGGGTCACTCTGTTTCGTGTATCTTGCATAGTATGTAGTGGATGCGAGTGGATGGTGTGTAGGTCGTGAACTGTGTTGTTTACACTGTGTACTAGAGTGTGTGTGTGTGTGTGTGTGTGTGTGTGTGTGTGTGTGTGTGTGTGTGTGTGTGTTCATGTCTTTTGAACTCCGGATTTGAACTCCGGGTTTCAAAAGCCCTAGTTACAATTTCGGTTTCAATTGGTCTAAGGGGAGGGGTAATTAGCTAAACCAGTTGAAACCAGTTTACACAGTAGCATATTTCTTAGCAGAATACCAGTTTACACAGTAGCATATTTCTTAGCAGAATATCTTGTTATTTAGTTGAAACAGACTGAATGTGACCTTGTCCTTTTCTCCTCGCCTAATCAGAGAGCGGAGTTGAAGAACATTCCTGCTCTCTCTCTCTCTCCCTCTCACTCTCTCTGGCCAGCAGGCACAGAGGAACAACAATGACACATTGATAATATACACACACACACATATGCCCTGACTTAAAGCCTGAGTTAGTCAAAGTGGATAACTTATGTGTAATTACTCCAACATTTCCCACCTGTTTATTCTCTTTGCACTATCTCGCAGTTGCCAAACATGATACCTCTGCATTAATCCAGTCCATAACAAACAAAATTCATAAACCCATAATACATTCATAAGGGCATTATCCATAAACACACAAAAATACAGATTTTAAATGGGTATAGCACAGTTAAAACTTTTATGGTGTCATTCTAATCACGTAAAGTTAGGAAGAAATAGAAATCATTCCTATGTTTCGAATATACACATAACTGAAGAAATAGAAATCATTTTCTTGTTCTCCTAATGAAGTTTAAACACACATAAGCAATGTATGACAGGTGCTAATGAAGTTTAAACACACATAAGCAATGTATGACAGGTGCAGGTACCATGGGGGCCGCTAGGGGGGGAAAGCAGCACAGATTCCAAGGGCCCAAGCACTGAGAGGGGCCCCCAAGGGGGCCCAAAAGTTGAATCTCCCATGGGGCCCAACATCCCTGGCAGCGCCCCTGGCAGGCACAGGCAACACTCACCCCACCATCCGTGTGTGTGTCAATTATCCTGGGATCTGTATCCACTCACAGAGTCCATGTCCATAGAAAATGTCCAGCACCTTTTTCGTCTCCAGTTTGTAAGGAAAAACACAGTCTCAAGCTTGCTTCCACCATTGGCTTTGGGAAAGTTAACCCTGTAAAGGTGAGGGCAACGCCTTGTTCACCCCAGCAGCACTGAGACGGACGGAATGTAAACATTCAATCCCTTTTTGATGACAGGTCCACCCCCACCCACAGCAACTGGGAGGGTCTGTCCACGCCAAGTCTCCCTAGATTGCCGTGCAAGAGATGTATCGTAACCCTCACGACAGTGGGCTCAGCACTTGGTTTGGACAGTCTTAACGTGCATCTGACAGCACTTTGATGAACATCCAATTACTGGCCTAAGCCTTGATTTTGGCAGGACCTTTTCCTGTCGAGATGAACAAGAACAGAGAAAAGTACTCTACACATAGACATTTATCATAGTCAGTGTATCAGCCAAATCAGCATTGTTGTAAATGAATGTTTCAGGTTAGGTTAGGGGTGAAGTTTCAGAACAATGTTTCATTTAACATGTGCCCTATACACACATTTGTTTGATGCACTGATTAATCCTAAAATATCTCTCCTGTTTGAGATATGTGCCATCCACATGACTCAATAAGACTGAAGTAATTTCCGAAACAGACTTTGAGCACAGTAATTGTCCACACAAAATACCTGTTTGCATCAAACTCTGAAAAAGAAAAAATCAAAAATGAATAAACCAAAAATGAAAATTCTGCCAAACATCTCCCCACACCCTCCATTTCATAGGTACATATATCAAGGCAGGCTTCTTCAAACATTTGCTTAAAGACAGAAGCTCTCAGTCAACTCATCCACACACAGTCAGTAGTGTGGAGGAGGTGCGCAGCTGTAACAGAGTAGAGAGCATTATAATAGAAAAGAAACAAAAAAAACGTTTTGTTAGTGGTGACAAAACAAAACCCAAGACAGACCGACCATTGTCTCATAATCTATACTCAAAATAAAATAGATAGCACTACATTCCGGGAGAACAACAATTATCAAGATCACAGCAAAATTATGAAAAAGAAAATTACTTAATCCCAAAAGTATAACATGAAACCGACTCTGGTCATATCTGACTATTGTGGCTCACGTTTAGAGTACAGTCCATTACTGAATAGGCCATAAACGCAGACTGAAAAAATATGGTTACTGCATCCAATGTAGCCCTGAAAATACTCTATGCACAGATGGACATAATAGGCAGAGAAGCATAACATTAAGCATGCAGTACAAAATTACTTTAATCATAGTATTAGCTGGCCTCACATAGTAGTTAGGTCTGCATAAATCCCTCTGTAACAGAACTAAAACATATTGGCATGCAGTCCTCACTGTCCTTCTGTCATGAGGTCATGATGATTTAGGGCCTAGCCCAACTCCTGCCAATAATGTCAGTACATTCAAAAATAGGGAGTGGAACACAAAGTATGGGAACACCTACCATCAAAACACTACACACAATTAACAATCTGGCACCACAAAGCATCTTACTGCTCACATCGTTACAACAAATAAGATAGGGTGTTTTTTTTTCTTCTTCTTCTTTTTTTAGTAATTTGAGAATCCAATAATATTTGTGGATATGCTTAGGTTACCTTGAGCATTGTGCCTTGCACACACTATACATGCTCTCCAAAAAAAAAAATTGAATAGGAATTAAAACCATAAGTAGTATATGCTTATCTCCCTCCTGTTGAGACATGGCTTAGCCCATGGCTCCATCAAATTAAAATGAATGACATTTAGTATTACTACTCTCCACTTTCTCACACCATTCCAAAGTTGCGCATTGTCATCACCCAGACATACAGATCACTAGATAAACCAATCAAAATGTAAGAGATAAAAAGAAAGAACACACAACTGCCATTGTAAAATACGCAACTTTAAAAGAAAAATGAAACAACCAGACAGACCCTTTACCTACGGTATAAAGGTCAGACCTTGTCTAACTTTAGGTCAAACGTCGCATGGTTTGAAAGAGAAAGAAAAAATGACATGATACATTTTTGTCTAAAAACATGATAAAATTAGACCAACCTTTCACTATTTGCCTTGTGCAAACACTTAATTTTAATCTTAACTTTTGAATCTTTGTTTGTATGAAGTTTCAATCTCAGATTCATCGTTAGTGTACAGCAGTGGTTCCCAACCTTTTTCTTAGGGGACCCATGTTTTTACTATTTTAAGCTTTGGTGACCCAACCACGCGAGCGCCCGCACGAGACGGAGTCACAAGATGCCCTCCGTTTCCTGCGATAACTTATTTTAGTTATTTTATTCCTCAATTCGTCTTTGGTCAAATGAATAAATGTTTAATGTAGCACTTACAATTTGTTTCGTCTATGCATTTATTAGTTAAATGCTTTGTCTTTTATTCAACATGGGCTATATATATTTAAAACGAAACCCTTTAAAATCAAGAGGGCTCCGCGACCCCCGTTGGATCTTTGGCGACCCATAAGGGGGGTCCTGACCCATAGGTTGGGAACCACTGGTCTACAGGTAGGCCTACTTATCTTCACACAGGAAAGAAAAGGGTGTTTCAAGACCCTTACACAGATTAATTCTAAGTATGGCACGGTAACACATATGGTTTATCCGAAAATAACAAACCAAACAATTCAAAACAGTAATGAAATGAAAATACAGAGAGACAACTGTCTCTTCCTTTGTAAATCAAACAAATGAAAATATAAGGATCCCAACGTCCCCAAATTCAAACTTTTAAAAGCAAGTAGAAAACCTTGACATGTCTCATCACCAGGGGTGGAAAGTAACTAATTACTTTTACTCAAGTATTGTACTTGAGTAGCTTTTATGAATACTTTGTACTTTTTAAGTATTTTTTTAAATTAATACTTTTACTTGTACTTGAGTACATTTTGACCCAAGTACTTTACTCAATTACACTGGAACCTGGCCTGAGTACTGAGTAAACAAAAAAATGACTGAGAGACAAAATGCAATGCACAATAATGACACAATCCGCCGGAAATGAAAGTTTGTGCAGGATGGGACAGGACAGGACGCCTGCGTTATTTCAAGATCTCATAAGAACAAGGAGATAAGAACAAGGAGAAAGCTTCATCTATTCTTTAGAAGGAGCAAAGACATTTCGGTAGGCCTACAGTAAATCATGAAAGCAAAACTCTTTTGCAAAGTTAACATGTTCAGGATAGTCCATTTAAAACAATAGCATTTAATGCATAAACAACGGGTAGGCCTATCACAAATATAAACAAATAGCCTTCAAAGTCTCTTCAACCTGCTTCAGCTTTCTTTATGTTCAGTTTCACTTTTCCATTGTTTATACAGACGGGGAAAACCTGGCGAACCCAGATTCCACAATTAAATTACACCTCTTTAAACCAACCAATACCCTACTTGCACAAACCATCAAAAAGAGACCATCGCAACGTTACGCTTTTCTTACACATAAAGGGCCAGGTAGAAAGGGCCCGGTGGCCTTCACCACGGTTGGTGATTTCTCACTTAAGACAATGCATTAAACATTAACAATCAATTGAAAACAGTTGCCTAAAGAAACAAACATAACTCCACAACCCCATTTTCTCGTGCCAAAAATAAATGGGTAAGAATGTGTGGAAAAACAAAATCATGACAAAATTCTAGACCTCAAAGTTGAATTGTAGAATAAAATAAAAGGCTCCTTCTTTTTTTTTAAATTTTGTTTCAACATGTGCACTCCCAAGCTCCAGCTAACTCTGAACACAATAGAGTACCTCCTAGGGGTGGAACGATTGACAAAATTCACGGTGCGGTTCATATCACGGAATCAAGGTCACGGTTCTCGTTCATCAGCCTTTCAAATGCCCTCTTTCAAGTGGCTAATAGAATCAGACCTATCACTAAATATCCTACATATGGTTTGTATAGGCTTATAATGTGAAAATGGTGTGATTTTAATTGTGTCATCCTCTGATTGGTCTTATATACTAATGTATTAATCAGAGAGACTGGGTAAGATACTCCTAGAATCTCTACTTAACATATTTTTCTGGGCAGTACATGAATTGCGGTTTGCCACGGACTGCATTTCACGGTTCGGTATGGNGTGTGTGAATTATACGATTTCGGTTTTCGGTGCGGTTTGTACCATCCCTAGTACCTCCACTAAACACCCAAAGTATGTCTTCCACTCTCAGACATATTATAGGCACTCACTCCACAGATACACACGTACACTCCACAGACACATATACAACCTCTCTCACACACACACAGTGGGGTGTCCCACTAGGACAATTCATACAACAAATAGGGCCCACACAGACAGACAAACAGAGATCACAGTTGTTAGTAAACAGATCATATTACTATATGGTATCTGAGACATTAACCGCTCAGTTAGTAATCCAAATGACTGTCATTTGCTTTTTCACACTATTTTTTCTATAATTTCAGAGTTTTCAGATCTACATTTTTTGTTTGTTTGTGGGCAATGCCTTGCCCAGTGACCCTTTTCTCCACATACAAAGCATTTATCAAGTCTTTTTCTATTCGTACCGCTTTATCCAATAACACAAAGGTGCTATTGCCGTAGGGTCTTCTTTTTGTACTACTTTTCAGTCTTTACACGATAGTTCTTCCAAGAACTTCTCTCTGTCTTTGCTTTGCCCCGTTCCCATTTTGAACTAAAATTTGGCCCAGTGGTTCTTTAATACCTGCAGTATTCTAACACTGGGTTTTTGCAACAAGGTAGCGATCAACGACCGTTGTGGTAAGATTCTCTTCGACCTTCTCAGGTGGAATCTTCTTGCATACGAGCATCCACAAGGGCTCACTACTTTACTCTTGTTGAATTGGTATGAAACACAATCACCTAATGGTAAATGTATTTCCTTTCATACACACTTCCACACTTTTCTCAACGCGGAGAACACAGATTTTAACTAGTTTCTTCTAAACTAGGGGAGTCTGCTCTCCCTTTACTTTACGTAGTCCAGTCTTTAACTTGTTCAACGACACAGAGGAGTCTGGCCTCCTATTTTACCTGATAGAGTCTAGAATTGTCAGGGTTTTACTCTCTATTTACCGTCTTTCACATTCAATCCTTTTGAATAAAAGACCTACTCACAATTCTCTGTTCTCTTGGGGTATTCCGTCAACCCTCAGATCCCAGCCTGCGAGGGAGGGACCAGTCCCGCAAAGGGTCTTAGTGCTGTGGCCACAGTCTTCCTGGATCTCACTCGCACGCTGGAATCGTCAGGTATCTTGGAATCCGGTTCGAAAGGACCAATTAAATGTTAGGTTTAAGCTACCAACATTTATCTCTAATAACCTGTACAGAAGAGACACAGAGAACTTGAGTTAAATTCAACACTTGCAAGGAGGGTGACCAGGAGACTGCTTTCAGTTACAATGTCCAAGATCACTCTGAAAACAGCCTCCTTCTCCTTACGTTTTATTGAAGGAAAGCCCTAGTTACAATTTCGGTTTCAATTGGTCTAAGGGGAGGGGTAATTAGCTAAACCAGTTGAAACCAGTTTACACAGTAGCATATTTCTTAGCAGAATACCAGTTTACACAGTAGCATATTTCTTAGCAGAATATCTTGTTATTTAGTTGAAACAGACTGAATGTGACCTTGTCCTTTTCTCCTCGCCTAATCAGAGAGCGGAGTTGAAGAACATTCCTGCTCTCTCTCTCTCTCCCTCTCACTCTCTCTGGCCAGCAGGCACAGAGGAACAACAATGACACATTGATAATATACACACACACACATATGCCCTGACTTAAAGCCTGAGTTAGTCAAAGTGGATAACTTATGTGTAATTACTCCAACATTTAACAATATAGGGTTCTTTCTAATATGCGGACTCCTGTCCTCGACCTGTACTTGTGGCCTTGCGTTTCACTGCCCTGCCTCTGTGGAAAAAACAATATCAAAAAGTTTTGCTCCTACCAGCCTAGCCACAATAAGTTTTGGGGACTATTCTTCATTCACCATCCCGATTGCAAATGAGAAAATGAGAATAGTATTAAGCTTTTGTGAGATATTGAAATACTGTTGTCGGTGACGTCATCACGGGGCCACAAGGAGGCATGTGAGCAAGGGAGGACGGGAGTCTGCATATTGGAATGCAGCCATAGAATAGTAGACGTTGACCTGCTGGTCACTCACTCATGGCCTTCCAAATTTCACCTTTTGACCTTCAAGATTTTGGCTGCAAGTCAAGCTAGTTCCTCCCATCCTTTGCTGTTGCTTGTGGCATCGATGATCAAAGTTCTATTCAATATCTCGCTAAAGCTCAATTCAAACTATCCACCCCTCCTCTCCCCGAGTGTTGCCAGGTTTGGGCTGCTTCGGATGGCCTTCTGCGGGTAAAAAATGGGTAAAAAGGGCATTTGGGCCGATTTTTCTGCAAATGTATTGCCATAGAAATCAATAGAATTTAGTTCAAATTGGGTGGGATGGGATTCAGTGTCTCTAGGGGGAGTTTTGGGCCTTTTTTGGGCTCAGTCTCATCTGGCATCCCTGCTCTCCCCAAACAGGCGGAGCTGAACGAGGTGCTGGAGGATGACGGTGAGGAGCAGGACGGAGCTCTGATGGCGGAACTAGAAGAGGAACCGCTTCGTAAGCCCCCTCCTCCCCCTAAAGCAGCAGCATCGCGGCCCAGCCCCCCCGCCGCCTCGCCGCGCTCCCCCCAGCCGGCCTCCTCTCCCGTGGGGGGCCCGGAGGGACGCGTGCTGGAGCGCATCCAGCTCTACCAGACGGCCATCGCCAACGCCAAGGCGGCCGGGGAGAGCAGCAAGGCCAGGAGATACGAACGCGGACTCAAGGTGAGATTATGATAATAATAACAATAAGACTGAGGCGCGTGTGTGTGTGCGTGCGTGCGTGTGTGTGTGTGTGTGCGTGCATGCATGTGTGCGTTTGTGGTTATGACCAAGGCAGCCGGGGAGAGCAGCAAGGCATGATGATACGAGCGCAGACTCAAGGTGGAGTGGAGCGGTGTGTGTGAGTGCGTTACAATATGCGACCTTGCCTCCTCCACTTGTGCTTGTTTCCTCGTAACAGGAAGTAATATGTCATGATGATATCACTGACAACAGCATTATATTTCAATATCTTGCGAAAGCTCAATTGTAAAGTCTTTTTCTTATTTGCAATTGGGATGGTGAATGAAAAACAGTTCCTCAAAATTTGTTGTGGCTAGGCTGACAGCTGGGAAACTTTATCGTTTTCTCCATGGAGGAGGGGCCAGGAGGCGGGGGCGAGGCCACAAGCACAAGTGGAGGGAGCAAGGTCGCATATTGTAACGCACTCTGTGTGTGTTGGTGGTCATAACCAATGCATTCATTTGGCTTGCTTGTTTGTTGTTGTGTACACTAGTTACTTCAGTAAGCGTTATCCACAGTGTTTTATTCATTTGTTTATGGTGTTGTTGTTTACACTAGTCCCTGACATCCATGTTTGCTGTGACATTTATTTGTTATTACCTCCGCCAAGGAGGTTATGTTTTCGGTGGTGTTTGTTTGTCTGTTTGTCTGTCTGTTTATTTGTTTCTTTGTCAACAGGATAGTTCAAAACGCACTTACTTGGATGAGTTTGTGGAGTTGTTGCAAATGACCAAAGGAACATGTGATTACATTTTGGTGGTGATCTGGATCACAAACCGGAACCAGGATTTAAAAAAAAAGATTCTTCACCAATGCTAGCCTACAAATCCCCTAGTGACCGCAAATTTAATTTTGACATTCCAATTTCTAACTCTACAGAACAAAAAGAAGGCAGAAAGACTCAAATGAAAATAGGGTGTAACATAGTCACATGTTCTATCAAACAGATTCCTTGGCAGAGGTCTGCACTCTCTGAGTACATTTCTAGTGTTGTTTATTCTTTACCTGGACCTTGTTTCTCGAAAGCAGTGTTGCTAACCAGTTAGCAACTTAGTAGGTTGCCTATAAGTTGCTAACTTAGTTAGCAACGACACTGTTGAGAAATGCAGCCCTGAGTCGCTGCAGTCTAGGGTGACGGTGTTGTAAATTTGATCGGTATTGGTATGGTATTGTATTGGTACTGTAGTCGCTGCAGTCTATGCTGGTAACGGTATATTTTCATTGATTCGGTTTATTTGCTTGTTTGTTTATGATGTTGTTGTTGTTATTGTTTACTTTAGTCGCTGCAGTCCATGCTGGCGGCGGTGAGGAAAGGCAAGCCAATCAACGAGGACGAGATGCCCCCTCCGGTTGCCACGGGAGCAAAGCCCGCCCCCGCCCCCTCCCCTGCCTCCGCCTCCTCCCCCGAGGCTGAGCCAACCAGCGAGCAGGAGAGCCCGGTCGCGGCCAATCAGAAGCCACGGCCCGAGGTGCCGTCCAAGCCCCAGCTGCAGGTGCCTTTGTCCAGATCGACAGCCGTGACCCCGGATACGCCCGCGATATCGCCACTCACGCCTGGACAGCCACACAACTCAGGTAACACACACACACAAAGACACACACACACGCCCGCCCGCGATATCGCCACTCACGCCCGGACAGCCACACAACTCAGGTAACACACACACACACACACACACACACACACACACACACGATATCGCCCCTCACGCCTGGACAACCACACAACTCGGGTAACACACACACACACACACACACAAATGACCGCAATGTCGTCCCTCATGCCCGAAGAACCACACAACTCTGGTAGCACACACACAGCCATACAGAACAGACTTAGATCAAATACACACCTCCTACTCATCACATTACTGTTGGCTCTGCTGTGTCATGGTCATATGCTGACTGTGTGTGTGTGTGTGTGTGTGTGTGTGTGTGTGTGTGTGTGTGTGTGTGTGTGTGTGTGTGTGTGTGTGTGTGTGTGTGTGTGTGTGTGTGTGTGTGTGTGTGTGTGTGTGTGTGTGCGCCAGAGTTAAAGGAGCAGGTGGTATCGAGGCAGAGGGAGTATAAGCTGGCAGCCATCCATGCCAAGCAGAGCGGCAACACCGAGCTCGCCCGGCAACACTACCACGTCGCTAAGGTAACTAGAACATCATCACATCACCAAGGCAACTAGTACACTACTGAACTAGTACACTACCACATCACATCACCAAGGTAACTAGTACACTACCACATCACCAAGGTAACTAGTACACTACCTCATCACCAAGGTAACTAGTACACTACCACATCACCAAGGTAACTAAAACATTACCACATCACCAAGGTAACTAAAACACTACCACGTCACCAAGGTAACTAAAACATTACCACATCACCAAGGTAACTAAAACACTACCACGTCACCAAGGTAACTAAAACATTACCACATCACCAAGGTAACAAGTACACTACCACATCACCAAGGTAACTAAAACATTACCTCATCACCAAGGTAACTAGTACACTACCACATCACCAAGGTAACTACACACTACAAGTTCATAAAGGTTGGAGTGGCCTCACCCGAACAGAGTTTTCTTCTTTTTAGGGTGCTGACCAATATGTAAAACTGTAAAGTAAGAAAAGGTCGCACCATGCATAAACTTTTTTTATTTTATTTCACAGACTCGTTTCGGCGTTCTGCCTTCATCAGTGTGTCATCAACAGAGCTATGCCTATTAATATGACTAAGTATGTTGTATCTCTCTCTCTCTCTCTCTCTCTCTCTCTCTCTCTCTCTCTCTCTCTCTCTCTCTCCCTCCCCTCTAGAGTTTGGATGTGGTGGTGGAGGCGGTGGACAGAGGAGAGCCTGTGGATTTGAGCTCTCTGCCTCCCCCACCAGGTGGGTGTCAGTCACTACACTGCATTATACACCACTGCATTTACATGCTCCTCTACCGGCTGGGGTTCCCGAACTTAACCGTGACACCCCCCCATATATTCCAGCCAAGGGCCCCCTCTTACATGGGTCGTGCCACACTATTTTTTTTCTCTGCACCACCTTTCACAACCATAGTCTAGGTCTGTGAGGCAGTGCCCCACTAGGATATATAAAATAGTAAGAATAATAGTCGTAATGTTCAGAGATGCAGCAGATATGGTTTATTTTTGTTTACGTTAATAAGTTTATTAAATTATTCACTTTTTGTGCTATACTGTTCCTGCCAACCTGCCGCAGCCACCCTAGCACCCCCCTCGTGGCCCCCTAGGGGTCCCTGGCCCCCACTTTGAATATCACTGCTCTACGGGCAATAGAATACAACCAATGGCGTGCCAGTCACTGACACTTTTTTACAGGACTTTTGAAATGTGTCTTCTTTTCATAACCATTAGTGTTAGGCCTCAAAAAATGCTGTGGAATATCATGGCCATGGCCCATAGACTGCACATCTTTTTTTTATTCAGGGGGTTTTATAACTTTTTTATGTAAACACTCACTTGCCATCATAGATGCCAGAAGCATTCCATGAAAATTCAATGATTTATGATGGTGTGATGTCTTGCATGGAGATTAAGGGATAAATTGGGGAATGGGGACTATAAATTACTATCATGCAGTGACTTTTTCATGAAGAGCAGAATAATATTCCCAAAATCATCTCTATATCTCTATATCCCCCTCCCTTCTGTCTCTCTCTCTCTCTCTCTCTCTCTCTCTCTCTCTCTCTCTCTCTCTCTCTCTCTCTCTCTCTCTCTCTCTCTCCCCCTCTCTCTCTCTCTCTCCAGATGCTAGTCATGTGTCTGCACCAGCTCCTGCCCAGGTGAACTCCAAACCCGCCCCTGCCTCCGCCCCCACGCCCGCCCCGCCTCCTACCGTTGCTGTGACCCCTGCACCTGACGCACGTGCGTATACGTTCCCGTTAAGACGTTAAGACATACTGTTATACTGTAAGTTTGTTGTTACCAGAATGGCAATGATCAAGTCATAGTGCATTACAAAGGGCTCTCTGTTCTGTCACAGTAGTGTAGTACTGTGGTAGTTGACATTTCAATGGCTATTACAGCGTGCCACAGGAGGTATGCCGGGCACTATGGGGCTACATAACTAAATCATGTTCTTATTTTCCATCAATGTAACGGATGGCAACTAGAAGAGCTCGGCGGTAGACCCTTACTAGATTTCCCTCCCAAGACCTCATACAGTACAGGTAGCGCAGAGCCATCAGGCTGTGCCTCCCATGACCAAACTGGTACTATGATTGGGAGGTCTGCCGTTTCGAGCCCTTAGTATCAGCATATTTATGTGCATGTTCGTATGTGTCTAGCCCCTCGGACCATGGGTGAAGTGCTAGAGCAGCGCATGCAGAAGTAAATACACACACACACACACACACACACACACACACACACACACACACACACACACACACACACACACACACACACACACACACACACACACACACACACACACACACACACACACACAAATACACACACACATCCATTTTGTTTTGCTGTGTATCCCCTCGGACGATGGATGAAGCACTGTATGCAGAAATGTCTGTCAACGCACACACATTAATAATGCGTGTGTGTGTGTGTGTGTGTGTGTGTGTGTGTGTGTGTGTGTGTGTGTGTGTGTGTGTGCGCACGTACGTGTGTGTGTGTGTGTGTGTGTGTGTGTGTGTGTGTGTGTGTGTGTGTGTGTGTGTGTGTGTGTGTGTGTGTGTGTGTGTGTAGCCCCTCGGACGGTGGGTGAGGCCCTACAGCAGCGTATGCTGAAGTACCAGGCAGCAGCCGACACGGCCAAGAGCAAAGGAGACGACCGCAAGGCACGCATGCACGGAAGAATAGTCAAGGTAGCACACACACACACACACACACACACACACACACACACACACACACACACACACACACACACACCGCTTGGCACGCATGCACGGAAGAATAGTCAAGGTAGCACACACGCACGCACACCGCAAGGCACGCATGCACAGAATAATAGTCAAGGCAGCTCACACACACACACACACGCACCGCAAGGCATGCATGCGCGGAAGAATAGTCAAGGTAGCTCACACACACACACACATACACACACACACACACACACACACACACACACACCGCAAGGCACGCATGCAAGGAAGAATAGTCGAGGTAGCACACACACACCGCAAGACACGCCCACACACACGGCACACGTGCTTGTGAATGTAACAGTACCGCACTGCAATGTATTTGCACGGACACACCTGTAAGCCTGGTTCAGACTCCTCCTTCAGCTGCAGGACACGTACTGTCAGCAGAGGGAGGCGACAGATCACCACAGCCACCACGCCCTCCCCTTTTTGCGCTGAAACCATGGAGGTAGTAAAAGAACTGGTGAGAGGGAATAAGTCCCGCCTCCAGTCATTTCAATGGGAAATGCTAGGCTAGTGAATTCAGCCAAAATTGAACGATTTTTTCTTCTTCCAAAATGGAGTTATTTCCGCCGCCAGTTTACTCAGCCAATTACGTGCCACGTTACTGACTGACTTATGTTTGACTAGAAAGTTATATGGAAGAAGAGCATTGGATCCATGGATGTGGCCAATGAAATACCTGTAAAGGTCTGTGTGCCCAACACTAAACTTGCTCACCCACCAATCATAAGTGGGGTCGGAAATGAGAATTTATGAAAAAGGCGAGCGAGGAAGTGCCTTGCTAATCGGCGAAGCTAACCAGCCAAATCCTGCCCCCCTGGCTGAAACGACCCCTTGCAGCGCTCAACATATATTTCTCCCAGGCTGGTTTGCCTGAGATCTGCCGCTACCCCCCCGGCTGACTGTACGTGCCCTGCCACTGAAGGAGGAGTCTAAACAGACCTGTACGCATCCATTTACGCATGTACAGAGAAATATACTTTTCGTTTGTCACTTCTCCATCTCTCTCTCTCTCTCTCTCTCTCTCTCTCTCTCTCTCTCTCTCTCTCTCTCTCTTTCTCTCAGCAATACCAAGATGCCATCAAGGCCCACAAAGCCGGAAAACAGGTCAACCTAGCAGACCTGCCAGTGCCCCCAGGTAACACACACACACACACACACACACACACACACACACACACACCACACACCACACACCACACCACACACCACACCACACATTAAAATGGTTCAGATTTAAGCATATAACGTCTTTGAGACTCTCTCTCTCTCTCTCTCTCTCTCTCTCTCTCTCTCTCTCTCTCTCTCTCTCTCTCTCTCTCTCTCTCTCTCTCTCTCCGTCCATTTCCCTCTTTCCATCTGACTCTCTCTCTCTCTCTCTCTCTTTCTCTGTGTCCATCTCTCTCTTTCTCTCCATGTATCTCTCCTTCTCTATCCCCCCCTCTCTCTCTCTCTCACCCGCCCCTTCAGGTTGTCCCCCTCTGCAGGGAAGTGAGTCTGGTGAGCAGAACTTCCTGGGCGTCTTGGAGAACGCCATGAAACTGGCCAATCAGGACGCGGACGCCGCTGCCGATGACGACGAAGACGATGACACAGCCAAGGTAGTGTGTGTGTGTGTGTGTGTGTGTGTGTGTGTGTGTGTGTGTGTGTGTGTGTGTGTGTGTGTGTGTGTGTGTGTGTGTGTGTGTGTGTGTGTGTGTGTGTGTGTTGTGAGACAGACAGCGCTCTTCAGCTTGGGCAGGTGGTGATGATGATAATATTCAAGGAAAGATTTTGGCTGTGAAGATATTTGCTCTGTAATTGTGCGATCATGATGATGATGATGATGATGATGATGATGATGATTGTGTTGATATGTCTGATGGTGTGTATTGTAAACGTGTGTGTGTGTAGCCTGTGGCCCGGCCAGCTGTTCAGAAGGCGCGGTCTCCTGCCCCACCCTCCCCCGGTGGAACGCCCCGATCAGCATCATCACCCAGCCTTGGATCTAAAGGTAGCTGTGTGTGTGTGTGTGTGTGTGTGTGTGTGTGTGTGTGTGTGTGTGTGTGTGTGTGTGTGTGTGTGTGTGTGTGTGTGTGTGTGTGTGTGTGTGTGTGTGTGTGTGTGTGTGTGTGTGTGTGTGTGTCAGCAGTGGAACTTGAGTTTTTTTCCCCCACCAGTCACTGTGGCACGTAGATTTTAAAATCTACCTGTCACTCACCATTTTTTAGTCGACTAAATTAAAAACTCTGGGACATTGTGATTAAAATGTCAGACACATCATACAACAGTGCATGCACCGCCAAAAAATGGTCTAAGGTAAATCTTGAAGAGGCACATGTAGCAGCCTTGGCCATGATGCAAATTGCACTTGTGCTTGTAGGTTCACTTGGGTATCTCTGGCTTTGCTACTTCCGCACGAAGCTACTTCGCTACTTCCGCATTTTTCACAAGTTTAAGGTCGGGAACTCGTGATTCCCAAGAATTTTTTTTTATAACTCTCACTGTATTGGACATCCTGCGATCTCATTCCTGTGACCTCATTTCCTGTTCCCCCTGCAGCTCAGCAGCAGCTGGACTTCCTGTTGGCGCGTCGGCAGCAGTTTGTGAAGGCGGCGCTGCGCTCCAAGCAGATGAAGGACATGCAGGGAGCCGCGCAGCACCTGCGGCACGCCAAGGGACTGGACCCTATGATCGCCGCCGCTAAAGGAGGCCTACCTGTAGACATCACGAAGGTAGGGGTGTGTGTGTGCGTACGCGTGCGCATGCGTGTGCGTGTGTGTGTGTGTGACACCAATGGCCTCGACCCTGCCTCTAGCTCCCTATCTTGTTCTCCACAGCAAAAGCAAGAAGTTAACAGTCAGTAATCTGAACTTTGCATGCCCATTGGTTAATCGCATCGAGCAAAGTTTAAAGATTTCTCATCTCTGAGCCCACACACATCGCTGGAACACAAAGACATTCTATTGACTTTTCTCGGTGAACGACTAACTAGTAGCGGTGTGTGGGTGTCTGTTTCAGCAGCTACCAGGAGTTCATATTTGTTGTCTATTTAATTTCATGTAGCGGTAGTTAACATCTTCTTTTACGTGTGTATTTGCAATTCCCCTCTTATGCCACCTGTCTCATGCTCCATTACCACACACACACACACACACACACACACACACACACACACACACACACACACACACACACACGCTTGCACCTTCTAATACATGCCCGAAAGAGAGATCTCTCTCTCACAGAAGCTGCACATGTGTGTGTATGTGGTAATTGAGCGTGAGAGACATGGCATTAAAGGTGTCATAGACGCAGATGGAAAATTGTGTGTGTGTCTGTGCGTGTGTGTGTCTGTGTGTGTCTGTGTCTGTGTCTGTGTCTGTGTGTGTGTGTGTGTGTGTGTGTGTGTGTGTGTGTGTGTGTGTGTGTGTGTGTGTGTGTGTGTGTGTCTGTGTCTGTGTCTGTGTCTGTGTCTGTGTCTGTGTCTGTGTCTGTGTGTGTGTGTGTCTGTGTGTGTGTGTGTCTCAGAGGGCAAGTGAGTCTGTGTTCTATTTCTGTTCTCTCCTTCCTCCCTCAGAGTCTCTTCATCACTCTTCCCCCTCCCCCTCCCCCTTCTACCTTCTCTCTCTCTCTCTCTCTCTCTCTCTCTCTCTCTCTCTCTCTCTCTCTCTCTCTCTCTCTCTCTCTCTCTCTCTCTCTCTCGTAGTTCTTCATCCTTAATTGAATTTGGCCTCATTCACTCCGAGCGCCGTTATTTCAGCTGTAATTGAAGAGTGTGTGCATGTGTGTGTGCGTGTCTGCGCGTGTGTCTGCGCCTATGTCTGTGTCTGTGTCTGTGAGTGAAACAGACTTTCACCTGTACTGTAATTGAGTGTGTGCGTGTGTGTGTGTGCGTGAGTAAGCTGTAATTGAAGCATGTGTTGTTGAATAAGGAAGAGCGCGTGTGTGTGCGCTGAGCGTGCATGAGTGCGTGCGCGTGTGTGCACGAGTCTGTGTGAGTGAGTGAGCTTTGAAGCATGTGCTGTTTAATATAGAAGAGCCTATGTTCTCTGTCCACTGCTCCTCTCTCCTCTACCTCTTCTGCTCATCACCTGTTCACTTTTAGTCGGCTGATTTATCATTCAGAAGACATATGTTGTGGTGTATGTTTGTGGTGTACATTGGCACTGCCCTCACGATTCGATTCAACGACGATTCGGGAGGCTTCGATTCGATGCGATTCTACAATGCATTGGACCCTATTCAGTGTCAAAATCAACAGCATTCATTGCAAAGGAAATCAACCCAAACCTTTTTTGCAGCCTTTATGTTGATGACATCTGTATTTGTTATAGAGGGAAATATATGAGCACAATTGAAAGACAACTCCAACTATGCATAAATAGGATCAGCACTTGGTCCGTTGAAAATGGCTTCAAGTTTTCCAAGTCAAAAACTGTTTGCACCCATTTTTGCCAACTGCGAACTTTACATCATGAGCCACTTCTGTACATGGATGGCGCAGCAATTCAAGTTGTGAAAGAGTTTAAATTCCTTGGTCTTACCCTTGATAATAAACTATCTTTTATCTCACACATGAAGAATCTTAAGAAGAGATGCCTTAAAACCTTAGATATTTTAAAAGTTCTCTCAAGGACAAAGTGGGGAGCAGAGTGGACTGTGCTGTTGCGTCTTTATAGAGCGCTAGTGAGATCCCGCTTGGACTATGGCTGTATTGTCTATGGATCAGCAAGAAAATCTTATATTCAGATGTTGGATACTGTTCATCACCAAGGTCTAAGACTGGTCCTAGGAGCCTTTAGAACCTCACCAGTGCAGAGTCTCTATGTGGAAGCAAGAGAACCATCCCTTCAACTAAGACGCTTGAAACTTGCTTTGCAATATGCAGTCAAAATCAGGGGGAATAGTCTTAACCCTGCATACTCCACTGTCTTCCAACCACGATGTTTGAACTTTTATGAGGCTAGACCCAGGTCTATCAGACCTTTTGGGTTAAGAATTAAACCTTTTTTTGAGGATTTGAATTTTGATCTTGATGGACTAACATCTACCCACTTCTGTACTATTCCCCCTTGGACCTTGAAAAAACCTGTAATTGTACAGGACCTGAGCCACAAGAAAAAATCAAACACGCATCCAAACCAGTACCAAAGTTGCTTCCTTGATGTAAGACAGCGCTTCCCTTTCCATACTCCAATTTATACTGATGGCTCTAAGACTGATACTAGTGTGTCCTCAGCAATGGTAGTCTCTTCTTACCAGTGTGGAATACGCCTCCCAAACATGTGCTCTATTTTTACAGCTGAAGCCCAAGCCCTACTCTTAAGCCTTGAATACATTGAACATCACAATCAACAACAATCCTTGATTTGCACAGACTCTAGGTCATGTCTTCAGGCACTAGAATTTTTTAAAACTGACCACCCTCTGATTACCAGAATACTTGAGAAAGTGGATCACCTAACCAAACTCAACCTGGACATTATTTTTTGTTGGGTCCCTGGTCATGTGGGCCTGACTGGCAATGAAAAAGCAGATAATGCTGCTAAAGGAGCCCTGGATGAAGAGATATCTGAATGCGAAATACCTGTCTCTGACATCAAGCCTGTACTTTCTTCCTACATAATGGATAAATGGCAAGCCGAATGGGATGATTGTGCTGGAAATAAGCTGCATGATATATGCAATTCTGTGAAACAGCTGATTACTCAATCATTCTCATGCAGACATGATCAAGTCGTCTACGGGTCATTCCACGCCAAATCAACAAGTGCCCGCGCACTTAGGTCTCAAAAAATTCTGAAAATATTACCAAGTGTACCCATGGTACTTAAGAGAAACACTGTAAATTTATTTGAATGTAAGATGTATACTCTCCGTGTTACAGCCAATTTTACTGGGGGAGGGGGGTGCCCATTTTGTTCACACTCTTTTTTTTGTCAAAGTTCACAAGCCCCTAGCTCAATAACTAAACTATGTAGGAAGCTCAAATTTGGCATGATGGTACATAGATAGGAATAGTTTGTTGCTAAACTGTCAGTTTTGGTCTGTATGATCCTGCATTGTCATAGCATTCCCTCAAAGATGATACAAATTGTACTGGAGTTTTGGCTGTGCTCTGTTTAGGCCTTCAGAAGACATATTTGTGCCCAACATAGCCTCTTGATTTTTTCCCCTTGTAGATACAAGTAGAAACACTCCCATAAAAATCTATAAATAGAAAGGAAACCCCATCAGTGTTTGACCAGAAGAACTCAGAAGTCTGACAAATCATTTTGGGTGTCATTTTCAGAGCACCAGAACACCTTGTGGGATTGTCCACAGATTTTTATTTTATTTTTTTCTTCATTCTCCAAGAAGTCTTCTTTTTAAAAATCCCAATGAGACTTGTCTTATGTGATATTTTCGTTTTTAATTTCCACCCTGAACATGGGCAAAATGCAAAAAGAGAGCAACATGATTTCTATAACATTTAATGTAAAGACTAAATAATCAAATGCAAATTTTGCCCAGACATGATCACCCAAGAGCCCTTGTGCAGGGGTGCAGGAATCCCTTTCAATATCAATGATTTCAGGAGGGTCATTCCAGCTGGAATCAGCAAATGGTCCCCACTCGACCCCCTCGGATTTGCTTGAAAAAAATATATGTGATGGCTTAAACATCCAATAGAACATATCCACCATTGCAGATTTCAGCTGTGCATACTTTTTCCACAAAAAATCTGTAAATAAGGACACCCCCTCCCCCTGATTTGGTGTCACTGCCTGAGTGACCATATTCAGACTTAATTATCTCCAAAACTATTTGTGGTGGGTCCATTATTTTTTCAGGGCTAAGAGTCATAGACCTGACAAGCATACATTACAATTTGCAGCACTGTATGTCAAATTACACCTTAATGCTGGCCCTCTACTTTTCTTTGAAATTAAAATTGCAAGGGTTTTCAGATGTCCATAAAAACCTCAAATTTCAACATTCAAGGTTCATCCTTGGTACATGGTCAGATATGTTCCATGACTTTCACATTACATCATATTTAATATAAGGTTCCAATGGTTGTTGAAATGCAGAGGTCCAAAAATGGGCAAAAACTAATTTATACCATTATTTGGAGCAATATTCCCAATCTATGACACCAGTTGTGAACTTGCTGTTTGGTGTCTCTGAAAGATAATATTATTATTCATAACATATCTAAAATTTGGGATGGTGTTTTGTCCCATTATTTTTATAATGAATTTTAAAAACTCATTCCTGTGTGACATGCAGGTGTACCTTAGAAGCCCTGTTACCTTAGAAAAAAAATGGGTTTACTACACCTAAAATGAATAGCCAAGTCAGTGTACACTAAAACCTAAAATCTCTGATACCAAATAGGTGATTTTATACTTGTTCAGCTCAGTATTTCAGTATATCTGACTTAACCCTCAATTCCATCCTAAGAAGGTGGCCAATCCCCTTGATTTTTGTGTTCCATTTTCATACAAAGATGGCGGCTCATGGAGCCAATGGCATAGTTCCAAAATAGTTCCAGGAAGTCAGCATCATGGGAAGGAAACAATACACCATTGTTTGGAGCAATATTTCCAATATATGACGGCGGTTGTGAACTTGCTGTTTGTTGTAGGATATTTTTATTAACAACATATCTAAAAATTGGGATGGTGTTTTGCCCCTTTATTTGTATAATGCCTTTTCAAATCTCAATGCAGTGTGGCATGCATCCCTCAAATCCATCCAAAGTGGTGTCATGAAAAAAATCCCCACCATTTTTTAGAGCAATACCTCCAAAGTGTAACACCAGCTGTGAACTTGTTTTTGTTGTGTCTGTAAGAGGATATTTTTATTAACAACATAGCAAAAAAAATAGAATGGTGTTTTGTCTCATTCCTTTTAATGATCGTAAAGCGCATTGCGGTGTGACATAAGCCTGTGATCAAATAGTGCAGAGGGAAGCGGAAGTGGTGAATTGTTCTGGGCCAAGGACATGGGGGAATCAAGATTGGGTACTCATTACATTGCATGTATTGGGAAGGGGTCTCTTCAGACGACTTTCTCCCGGGCCCAGGCAAAGCTGTTTGTTCAGCTCAGTATTTCTGATTTTTTTCTGGGATTCTGGCCTCATCTTTTTAAGTGTACTATCGGCCAGATGATCAAGTGACTACGCAACATGTTCTCACTGGCGCTACGTTAGCAATAAATTCAAGATGGTTGAGAGAAGTACCATTTTGAGAGAAGTCATAAAAAAACAACCTCTGGAAATAAAACAAGGTGTTGATATGATTTCCTTGATGCAACCTTGACTTCCTTGATGGTGATTTAATATTTGAAAAAAAGGAAATGTATTAAAGAAGTCAGGAACTTTTAATGCTCTGGCCTGTGACAAATTATTTTATACGCACTTAACCTTCAATCAACAGCTGCACCTTATGAGTTGACTTTATAAGGTAGCTTGCCATTGTCATTGATGATGCATTAGGTATCTGCACTCATATTGTTGTGTGCAACCATCCGTCATTGGTAATTCAATGAGGAGCACCTGACTGAGACTTTGAATGAAACTTTACTGTCATTGTACAGGTACAACGAAATTGGTACCTTGAAGGACAATGACAACATAGGTATTGATTTCAGTAAGGATACCAACACCATGCTCAGGGCACTTCCGTCAGGGGAGGATGATGGGGGGCGGGAAGTTCTACAATCAGGATACCTCTTTACAAACTGTCTCCTCCTATGTGTCATCTCTAATCAACTTTTACTTTCCTATGCGACCATAAAACAGTCCCACCCCCGCCAACAGTCACCACGACAGAGGTACCCTGACTGTAGAACTGTGCCCCGCCCCCAATCCACCACCATATCTGAACGCTTTTGCATGCTGCAAAGGTTCCTTTCGGCTTCCACCATCTCTCCTGGATCTGGATCAATGTGATGATGAATTCTACAAGTATTGAACATTGTCTACAAGTGTCC
The DNA here is from genome assembly GCF_034702125.1 of Engraulis encrasicolus. Classification (NCBI taxonomy): domain Eukaryota; kingdom Metazoa; phylum Chordata; class Actinopteri; order Clupeiformes; family Engraulidae; genus Engraulis; species Engraulis encrasicolus. The sequence goes on from NC_085857.1 coordinate 52,594,994, forward strand.
AAACCATGATTGTTGTAATCACTGCTGCTAACCTGCAATCCACTTGTTAGCATTGCAGTGGTATAATATTATATTGGTGCAAGCAGCTGAATTAGATTGCAACAATGTGACAAGAACCGCATGGTTGTCTGGTGGCAATATGAACTTCTGTGCCTTCAATATTCACCTGATATTGAATACTGCATGCAAGCAAACTCTTCTAACTAAAACTCCAGGACCATAAAGTCAAAATTGTCTGAAGGACTCTCTAGCCAGTATAAATTAAGTTATTTTGCAATACAGCTGGTAACTTAACGAGTAAGACACAAGCTTCATAGCAAATATAAAGTTACAGGTGCTGATTGAAAGACTAGTTAGGATGGGAGTCCTTGTTGCAAACAAGAGTGTTCTTTTAGTAGTGTTTGAGTATTCTTTAATCCTCTCCTATTTCATCACTTTATTCCAAGACTACTACTACTACCGCTACCACTACCACTACTACTACTAAAATGATGATGATGATGATGATGATGATTATTATGATTTTACAATTAAAATAATTAATGTCTATCAAAGCCATGTGCAATGTGCTATTCTTGCTGTGTGGCATCAATCAATTCATTTACAAGTGTTATGGTTTCCCTAGAATTTGCTTTGTCATTCACAGGGTAGCCATCTTGTTTTCACTATTAAGGTGACATCAGAGCCATGGATTTGAGAGTTGCGACAAGTCGGTTGGTGACATGGTCCTCATAGCTTCAAGTAATTGTAGCCAATTGAGATTTTGAAGTCCGTTATAAAAAGAATGAGGCAAAACACTTTTATATGTTGTAAAAAGAACACCCTCTTTCAGAAACACCAAACAGAAAGTTCCCAACTGGTGTCATACATTGGAAATATTGCTCCAAACATTGGTGCAAATTATTTTTTCCCCATCTTTGGACCTCTGTATCTCAACAACCATTGGAGCCTTTTGTTAGATATACTATGATGTGAAAGTCATGGTACATATCAGACCATTTACCAAGGATGAACCTTACATGTAGAACTTTGAGGTTTTTACAGACATTTGGAAACCCTAGAACATATGATATCTACAAAAAGTAGAGGCACATTATTACGGTGTGATTTGACTTACAGTGCTGCAAATTGTAATATATGATATTCAGGTCTGCGACTCTTAGCCCTGAAAATATAATGAATCTGACACAAATAGTTCTGGAGATAATTGAGTCTGAACATGGTCACTCATGCAATGACGCTAAAACAAGCGTAGGGGGTGTACTTATTTACAGATTTTTTGTGCCAAAAGTATCCAGAGCTGAGTTCTGATATTGTGGATATGATCTATTGGATGTTTAAGCCATCACATACATTTTTTTCAGGCAAATCCGAGGGGGTTGAGTGGGAGATTTTTCAGAAATTTGCTGATTCCAGCTGGAATGACCCACGAGCGTTCAA
>NC_085857.1:52603933-52606433 GCF_034702125.1 Engraulis encrasicolus
CTGGACACAGGGAGAACAAGAGAGCGATCATCGTGGCTAGAGAGAGACAGACACACATCATCCTGAACAAAGGGAGAGAGAGAGAGAGCAAGAGACAGATCGTCATGGAGGAAGAGAGAGAAAGGGTGAGTACAGAATAAAAGGAAGGTACTACCAAGAATGTGATTTGCATGAAAGCACACCCTAAAATAACAAAATACAGCACTTCACATTAAAACATCACATTTTGTTGCCGTTTTCAGACCGACCAGAACTTTTCTGGTGCTTTTCGGGTACACGGGGGAAGCGGAATACTTACCGGTGCACAAACTGCGTTCGTGCCGTTTGTTTATTTGACTGCGTGTCCAGCTGGTTGAAGCATGGGGTGCTGGAAGCAGGGTTGATTTAGCTGCTCTGGCAAGGTCATCTTCTAGCCATTTTGGCTGGTAGTGAAAAAAGTTACTGTAGGGCCCTGCACGCGCGACTGCAACACTGGCATAATAAATTCATATACCGGTACCTGTGTTTTGTTTTTGTTTTTTTCACACCCACAAGTTTGAATGACTTTCAGTGTCCCTATTGCACGGTGCATTCTTTTCCTGCATGTATGGTTTAGTTAAGAAAATGAGGATAGCAGGCTCTACCAGATTAAATGTGAGATTGACTGTTTAATTTAGTCTGGCCTCGATGAACGATTCAAACCGTGTCTGTGCCTATAGGCCAACGCTCAGACCAATCCGCGCAACTGACAATTACTACCATCAAACAACGTGGATCCACGTTTTATAGCCTGTCGGTGAAACAGCGAAAATGTCCTTCTAATTCTTACAAAACTGATTCCAAAGTCAAAAGAGAGCTGTTCAATCCTTCTTGTTATTGTGTTTTCCCCAGCGTTGCGAGCTTTTTCACTGCCTCAAAACCCAAAGCAAATCTCTGTCTTGTGATTGGTTTGCCAGATCCAGTACAATCTGGCAGACCATTCCGACAATGCAAGGCTAGACCAGTGGCAGGCAAAACAAAAATGCCGCCAGCGGGTGGCGCTAGTTTACTAGGCTAACTTAGCCAGGTTCTTGGAATAATTCCCAGATCACGTTGGACTGAACGTCACATGATGCCTTCCGTCTTGGCAAATTATCAAAGCGGGGTGGGGAAGATTAGCCTGGTTTTACCAAACCATATTAATTACTTCGTGATTCATTTTAGATCCGGGTCCTCGATGCCCTGGAGCACTTGGGTGGGAGGAGTGAGCTCAGCTCTGGTTTGAAATGAGCTTTGCAGTTAAAATCGCTGGCAGTTGACGTTCATGACGTACGTTATCCTCCCAAGTACGTTTGTTTATTGGTTGGTAACACACAGGTGGTCGACGATTGTTGTGTTGCTGGTTGTTATTTATGTCCAAACGATCAGAAAAAAAACACCTGGGAGTTATTTGGTTTTTTGTTTGTTTGTTTTGTTTGTTTTTTGGCACACATCGGAAGGAACTTGTTTTTTTCCCAAAATGCACTTCGGGCAAGACCGTCGTAGCCAGGCCACACCCTCCTAGTGACACGAGACCTTCGGCGTTGTTTCTAGTCAGGCCACGAGCAATATACTGTACATATCTTTTCTGAGCTCTGGAAAAATTGGGAACTCCACCCACTTTCTCGGGAACCAATCAACCTTGAGAACATCTAACGGCCCTGGGTAGAGACGTGTTCAAGGCAGTGGCGTGGTTGAAGCAGGGACATCCTATTGGGATTGAGAAAATCTTTGGTTTAAGCTTCCGCACAGCCTTTTCTGGCCTCGACCAGTAGCAAACCGAGGGAGGTGGGTGAACTATGCCGTTTGGGAAACCGGGTCAGACCAAGTCTCAAACAGAGATTTGAAAGTCGATGATCATCTGGCAATGTCAGTCGGACACTAGCACGGTTCTCTGGTGGCCTGAAAACACTGTAACCGCAGAGATACACCAGCGGCGACGCGATTCAAGCGACAGAGTGTAGCAGCAAGCGATACGAGAGATTGAGGAGACTAGAGTATGTCCGTACAGGCAGAAGGCAAAGCATTCAAGCATTCCCATTGGCTGTGGTCACTGACCTCTATACAGTCATTGGCTGTCGCGGCTTGTCGCCGAACCGCGTCATAGAAAGTTGAAAAGATTTCAACTTCAAATTGTCGCGCTCGTCGCGCAAATCGCTCTAGTCTCCAGAATCGCTTTTGTCTCTCGACTCAATACAAAGTCAATTACTTCCGTCGCTCGACTCGCTCAGATCGCCGCTGGTGTATCTCTGCGGTAACTCACCTTTCTGCATTTCTTTTCTCAATTGGTACTTTTAACTTCACTAATTTGCTTATTTATGTAATGTTGCGACCCAATTTATGATTTTCTCATGCATGCTAACCTGGTTCTCACGCAGATGGTTGTTACCTTGAGCGAGCTCACGAAGTGGGTCTGCGTGAGAACTAGGCTACATGCATGCATGTTCCTGGTTGAGGTTAAGCTTCTAAGTTCTCACAGACTAACATGAAACATTCAACTCTC